>NW_020536545.1:0-19477 GCF_003426905.1 Ctenocephalides felis
AACGCGGCGCTCACGCGCTTCGATATTTCATCTCTAAAACAGCTACGCAACCCGATAATTTCGAATAAGTTCAACATTATCAAAGAAATCTATTTTGAAGTCTGTCAAAATATTAAAAAAAATTGAACTTTTAAAGTTTTCTAACTCTTCTATTACGATACGGGAAGTTCCATTTGCGTTAATGCACGATGCCAAGCACCTCAGGTTCGGGTGAAAATATAAACGTTTATAATCTATGATGATGAGATTGTAATCGTAATTTTCTCTGTATTTTGTGATAATTCGACTTACCGCTCCCTTTCAGTCAAAATTGAATTTATTCGGTTCGTTCTTGAAAAGCGCTCAGACTAACTGCTACGTTTAGTAAGTTTACGCTCGATAAGTTCAAACGGAAGGGTCAGTTCCCATAAACATTTAATCAATAAACTTTGAGAACAGCTATTGAGAAAAACTTTACGAACAACACATATGTTATTACCCAAGTATTATAGATATTTGAGCTCTTTCATGCTGCTTACAATTTATATGAGCAGTTTGGATATACAATATTTATTCATTTATATAAATATACAGATTTTTATTCATTTTTACCAATAAATGTACGTCTTTAGTAACTTATTACAGATTACTTTTATATTTCATGATACTAAAAGCCCATCAGTCATTTAAGCTTAAAATAGGTAAAAATTCGGAATTCGAGATACCCAGCTGTGAGTCTGTAAATACTTGTATATTGATACCCTAAAGTTATCTCAAAACCTACATATGGTATTGACACCCTACCATATGGTGCCAATATACAAGTATTTACAGACTTACAGCTGGGTATCTCGAATTCCGAGGTGAACTTACTATAATGATTGGACTACTCATAGATACTGTAAGCAATTGAATGTGTGACGAATATATATCATTGAATGTGTGTGAAATATATTTCATTTTAATCAGCAGTTAAAGATTTAAAAAAAAATCAAACAATTCTGAAAATTACAGAACATTTTATTTAATCAATTTTTTTTTATCAAATAAATACGCGCGGTATAACGTAACAAGAGAAATTTTGGGAATTTTTTTTCTGTAATTTTCAATATGGACATAATGCAGTTAGAAAAAAAATGTTAATAATGGTCAACAAGCAATATTATAAGAACTATTCTCTCACTTTGAAAAAGACGCACTTAATTTCTTAAAAATCCGTCGACTTATTGGGTATAGTTTTAGGTAATGCGCTCGTTCGTTAGAGGTTAATTTACTATTTATAATAATATTTAATATTATAATATTTATTGCTTCAATTAATAACCTATAAACACTCAAACAAACCGGATTGTAAATGTTTTTAAATTAGTTTATTGTTATTATCATTTTTATTCTTAAAGTGTTACAAATTACATTTACTATATAATTATATACAATCAAATAAAATAAAAGCGCAAAAATAACTTATAAAATGTATATGACTAATGTACGTGTATACAAAGCCAACAAATAAACAATAAAAAAATTACATAGAATATTATATTTGACAAAATATTTCACTCAATCAAGGCTAGAATGTTAGCTGAAACGTATTGAATAGTAAATTTAAAATGAATTTTAAGAAAACTTTCATACAATTTTTTATTGATGAAACGCCCGATCTTTAAACACAATTAATACAGGATAGCGAAACTTACAGGTCTGCGAGTAAAAAAGGTTTACCACCAATATCTCAAAAATAAGTAAAGTTAAGAGTTTTTGAAAGGCATCAGCTTGATTCTTACCACGATGCAATCGGAAGATAAACGGCAATGTATGAAAATTTATAACTAAAGTATTTCCTTTCGTTGTTAGTTTTCTTGATTCAACGTTTTTTTTATATATCCTCTATAAAAGCTTACACGAGGGTGGGGTAAAAAAGATCAACTGAACCTTTACCCTGACAAAGATGTAAATAATGAAAAATAGTAAATAAAAAATAATATAGTTAAAAAAGCAATTTTACAAGAGATGAATTAAATAAATTTTTATCCTAACTCTGCTAATGAATATTTCTGACAAAATATTAAATCAGGATTATAAAAAGTGTTATCTCTGAAAAACTATCCACGAAATCTTTATTTGTATTGGTGTATTATAACAATTATATTGTAAAATTGCTTTAGAAGTATGATTAAAAAATTTGGATCTGTTCGGCCCCCTGGTTATCCCCCCCACCCTAGTAGATAAAAAAGTGACAAAAACGTGACTTAAACCAAGTGACAAGAATACAAAAAAACATATTTTTACAATGATGAATTAGCAGGGAGTTTTACTTAACGCAGTCAGATAGTTGTTTGTTAGACATGTGTTATTTGTTGTGATGTAATATTTTAATAAACATTTATATGTTTGTTGCCACCATTAATAAGAATACAATTAATAGCAAATTTAAGATTTATAAGAATATATTTAATAGCATGATGTCTATCTAACTAAATTACGTATATTTACTTAAATAATTGAGCGCGGATTAAGAAAACGATTTTTTGGAAAATGTTGCTGATTTAAGGCCCAAGTTTTAAACTTTGTTAAAAATATAAATCTAGTCTATGATTACTTTTACTAGTTATTCATTGATAATTAACTATTTTACGACTTCAATGTTTGTAAGATTGTAAGTGCATCCAATACCACATCTTTTTTTGCAACTAAAAATGTAAAGAATACTTCAATAGATGTTATATCGGTAATGTTACTAGTATGGTTGAATAATTTGCTTGAAGCAGAACTCTTGTCAGATTTCAATTAAATATTATTTATAAATTAAAGTATTCATTTAGACGAAAATATTAAAAATGCTGCTATAGTAAAACAATATGCATGTAATAAATTAATTGTGTGAATCATTTACCGTCTGTTAGCATTCGTGCTCTATCCATAATGAACTACGAGGCTTCCTTCGGGATTTAAAACAAACGAAGCGCTGACAATGGAATTTAACATAAGCCCGGTATCATAGTACATTCGTGAAGATGTCAAACTAAGACTAACGAAAGAACAAACGCCCCAGACGCCTCAGACGCCCCAGACGCCCGTGGAACAGATTTTCTCGACTTCCTTTTCCGTCCCTTCAACGCGTAAATGAATCACTGACAGCTTCCTGAGTTCAAGTCGGCTCTAATGTGATTACGTATTAAATTAATTAACTACAATCAATATTGCGTAGTTTCGAAATGTTTTTCATTCTTTAAAAGCGCCTAAATATCTACTATTAACGGAACATATTTGTAATAATCTCGACTATGAACTCGATATGTTAGCTATTTATATATTCATTTATAGACTAGGGCGGGGCACAAAGGTTCAATTGCACTTTAAGCAATTATATTATAGAAACCAAACCAATTATATCATTACAAATAACACATATCAAAGACTATGTTTAGTAAAACTTCATTTTGCTGTTTTTCCAAAATTCGTCACCTGGTTATTTTTACCCCATATGAGTGGTAAAATGAGATGGCCAAGGGGCAAACAGGATCAATGTATTATTTTTAATTTCAAACAGATTTTACAAGATGATTGCTACATTATTTCACCAATGCAAAATATTTTCATGGGTACAATTTTTGCAGAAATAATACTCTATATTGCCTTGATCTGATATATTGTCAGAAATATTATCAGCATAGTTGGAATAAATATTTATTTTATTGATAGCTTGAAAAATTGCTTCTTTCAACTTGATTTATTTTGTCATTCACTATTTTATACTTTTTACACATTTACCAGAGTTCAGTTGGTTACTTTTACTTCGCGTAAGCTTTTATAGAGGGTATATGAAAAAACTGTTAAATCGAACTTAAAATTTACAATACATCTTATAAAACAATTAAATAACGCATACTTAAAAGTATATTAAGGTTTCGTAAACTAAACAACAGTGCACAATAAAAAAGCCAACAACGAAAGAAAATATTTTTGTTAGGGCGTTTGTCGTTTATCTCCCGATAGCAATGTCGTATGAATTAAGGTGATGGCTGGTTATACATTTTTTTCCCTCTATTTTCAAATATTGTTCTTAAACAGTTCTTAACTTGACTTATTTTTGAGATAACGGCGATTGACCTTTTTACCCATAGACTTTTAACTTCGTTCTACGCTATAATTAAATAAACCTATTTTAAAATACCATTTTAGCGTATGACCTTACTGTATACACAAATATCGCTATTGTATAATATTTAACATAAGGATTTTCATTGGTGCATTTAATAGTAAATTTTGTTAAGATCTGATTTGTATTTTTTATATTATCTAATACACTACAAATTGAAATGAAGTTTTCTGAAGTCAATTATATCAACTTCCCAAAGGAGAAGTTCATGTTTATCCTAGAAAATCCGGTTTGATAATTTTACGTTTTTTCGACTTTTGAAGTCATTTTTTTTTTTTTTTTTTTATTTTTTTTAATTGTATATTTATTAATCATTCAATAATACAATTATTTCAATACATTGTAATCTTAAAACTATAATCAACATAATCTGAATTGCTTAAAGCAAAATTTTAATTTATTTAAAAACAAAATATATATTTATTACTGCCAAACTCCTTCCTAGTCATCCTTTTTCTTCTAATTTCGTTCAGAAAATCGTATAGTGATTTATTTTTCTCCAAATTATACCATACTGTGGCAGAAACAAACCACAGTAAAGCTCTTTGCTTTTCACTATTTTTTAGTTTGATTTCAAAAATATTTTTAATGTCCATTTTTTGTAAGTCTATACCACAAGTTGTTTTGATTTTTTCCGTGGTCCATTTCCAAATTGTTGCAGCCATTCCACATTCTTGTATTTTATGTTGAATTGAATCATTTTTTTGGCAAAAATTGCATTTGTTATCAGTTGTTATCTTATGTCTTAATAAGCGGTCTTTTGTTGCAATTTTTTCATTTAATACAAGATATGTTTTGGATCGCCATAAAGTAGGAATATATTTATTAGATATATTTTTCCAGATTATATTCCAATTCAGATCTGGGTATTTACCTTCAATTGGATTTATAATTATAATTTTATTCAATTCAGAATAAATATGTTTTGTTGTGATATTTATATCATTATATTTTATCACCAACTTTATAATTTCTCTGTATACTGTGGGAATTTGAAATATGTGATCTTTATTGTTTATTTTTAATATATAATTCAATATTAAATTTTTGTTTTCGCAATTTTCTCCATTTATGATTTTTATAAAGTTCCTGGTGATAAGTGCATCTGCTTTGTTCTCTACATTAATGAGGTTTAATCCACCTTCTTCATACTTTTTTTCCATTTGTTTTCTTTGAATTTTATATAAATGGTTTTGCCATATAAATTCATTCACTATATTCTGAATTTCTTTAATTATAATCTTTGGAGCAGTTAAGATTTGCGCAACATACCACAATTTTGATAATGCATATATATTCACAAATCTTACTCTCTGAATCAGATTGAAGTTTCTACTTTTTCCGTTACATAATATATTTCTGACACTATTTTTTACTTTATTCCAGTTTTCCATGGTTGTATCTTCCAAATTCCTTCTAAATGTTAATCCTAAAACCTTAATTCTATCAGTTATTTCTATGTTTGTATTTATTTGCCTGCTTCTCCAATTTCCTACTTCTAAAATTTTAGTTTTGGATTCATTTATGGTGAGATTTGAAGCTTTTTATAGTGTTCTAAAATATGTTTAATCATATCCAGTTCATTTATATTTCTCATAATTATAGTCACGTCATCAGCATATGCAAAAATATGATTTGTTCTATTTAATGTTTTGTGAAAAGTCCTAATTAGCGGTTCTAAAACAATACTAAATAGCAACATTGATAATGGGCATCCTTGTCTTATAGATTGTTCAATTCGAAAATTTTTTGTTGTGTATCCATTTATTAAGACTTTTGACTTCGACAACTTATAATAATTTTTAACAAAATTAATAACTTTTGATGGAAAATTCATTTTATTCATTATTTGGAAAAGAAAAGTATGTGATACCGTATCAAATGCTTTTTGGAAATCGATATTCATAATTCCCATGTTTTCATTTTGCGTTATATCACAACACTCTATGGAAGATCTTATTCCTTCTAAATTATATGAGATATTTTTATTCGGTATACCACATGTTTGCTCACTACCTAATATTTTACTAATTTTAAATTTTATTCTGTTAGCAAGAATTTTATTTAGTATTTTTATATCACAATTCAAAAGAGTTATCGGCCTATAGTTTTTTATAGTATGTTCTTTGCCTTTTGGTATTAAGGTGATTATCCCTTCGAATAGCCGTTGATTTCTAACATCTTGAAAAATTTTATTCAATATATTTAAAAAATCATTTTTTATGATTTCTATATGATACTTATAAAATTCATATGGTATTCCATCGGGTCCTGGTGTCCTGTTGTTACTCATACTCTGTATTACCTCACATAATTCATCGATTGTTATCTCTTTATTGAGGTCTTCTGCATCAGTTGTTGTTAGAAATTTTGTAATATTTTGTAATAACATTATTTGGTGTTTTTCTGAAGAATCTTGGATTTTAAAGCTTTCTTCAAAATAATTTTCAACATGTTCCAAAATGTCTTTCGTTTTTGTAAATATTTCTTCATTATTTTTTAACTCCTTTATATACGAACTGTTTTTGTTTTTGATATCTCTAGCGTAACTAAATAACGACGCATTTTCATATTCATCAATAGTCTTAATTTTACTTCTTATCATTGTTCCATTTAAATACTTTTTTTGCATTAATATGATCCTTGTTTTTAATTCTCTAATTTGTTCCGTTAAATCTTCTCCGCTATCTTCTTTCTGCGACATATCTATTAACAAATCTTGCATATTGTTAATAGTTTGTCTTCTCATGTTTGCTGCATCAATTGCCATCGATTTGAATAATCTTTTAATTGTTGGCTTCATTTGATCAATCCACCAACTTATTACGTCATTTTTATATTTATATGTATTTTTATTTTTATTGTATATTTCTTGAAAAATATTGGTCGAGTTTTTCAACGTTTCTGTATTCAATTTCCATATTCCTTTTCCATAAATTGGTAATTTATAATCAGTTATATATTTTATTTTAAGCATATGGTGATCACTAACACTTACCGGAATTATTTCTGTATTCTTAATTGTATCCGCAATATTTTTAGATACATATGCTCTGTCTATCCTAGATTTTGTAGAATGTCTTACGAAGGTAAATTTCACTAAATTTCCATACTGCTTTTCCCATGTATCTTTAAGATCCAGTTGTTGAACTAATCTATTTAAACCATTACAGAAATTTGTGTAATTACCTTGCTGGTCTTTTGCATTTATCACGCAATTGAAATCTCCTATTAAAATCAATCTACTGTTATCGACTATATGTGGCAGTATATCATTTTCAAAGAAGAAATTTCGAATGTTTCTATTTTTGCTTCCAGATGGAGCATAAATACAAATAATTCTATTTTTGTCAATAGTGATTGATGTTATTCTTCCATCAGTTGATAATACAGGATTTTCTACAGCAATTGTATTCCGGTATATGATCGCCGTACCTCTTTCAATGTTTTGATTATTATGCAATACATCATAACCAAAACATGAAATTTTTAAATTCGACGGTACTTCTTGTAGACACGCCACGTCTACATCGAAGTCTCTTAATATTTTCCTGATTATGTTAATTTTGGTAACAGAATATGAAGCACAAATATTAAGGCTAATTATTGTCCTTGTTACATTCATTAGAATTTTTAATGATGGTATTGGTACTTTATCTACTATTTTTCTAATTTTTTCGTGTTGGTCCATTAGTGTTTCCATCATTGTTTTATGTTTTTTACATTCTGTTCTGTTGGTTTTTTCTGAATCAATATTCGCATTTATAATACTTGCTAGTATTATTGCGGAGTTCGGATCATTTTCAGTGTTTATATTTTCTACAATAATGTCCATATTCATCGGCTCGTCATCGTTTTGTTCTATTATTTTATTTTGATTTATGTTTGTTGCTATATCTGGGTTAACTACTGGTACTGATTCTTGGTTTACTGTTGGTACTATTTCTATGTCTTGTAATAATATTTCGTCTCCATCTTTATTTCCTGTTATTTCGCTGTATAATTTTTTCTTATTTTCACTGTTTTTTCTTTTTTCACATTGGCTGATTATGTGCGTTGTTTCAAAACAATACGCACATGTTTTCGGCTGGTTATAATATGTAATTAACGCTTTATCGCCATTAATGTGAATAAAAGATGGAATGGGCTTTTCCAGAATCATGTCCACTAATCTTGTTCCTGTTAAAAATTTCTTATTCGTATCATCTATACTCCTTTTCGGGCTACTCACATATTCGTTCTGAATGTTTTTAACAGTACCATATTTAGATAGATGCAACCCAATTGTCTCGTTATTTGTTTCAAAGGGAATTCTATATACTCTAATTCTTGTAAACTTGTCATCTGCATATTTTATTTTTATATTATTATATTCGTTATTTGCCATTGGGATCTTATTGTTGTCAATACCGTTTTCTATTAAATTCTGGCAAATCTCTAATTTATTGAATTTTATATATATGCCTTTCGGCGTCGTTTGATAACCGATCATTTCGTTTTCTAAATGTTCTAAACTCTTAAATATCCATAGATATATTTCTTTCGCATTGGGTCGCAATTTGTTTTCTTCAAATTGCACCCAAATTGTATTATAACGTTGCACCATTTTTCGAATTGTCCCCGTTCCGAACGGGGCTCGCTCACTATAAAAACGGGTTTGTTTACATGCGCTGTGTTATGTTCTTGTTTTCTATTCACTTCACTTTATTCAAATTTAACTATATATTTACCTGAATATTATTTCGATGTGCACTGTTCGAAAGTCAGATTGCGACTGAGTCATTCGGAATCGAATGAAACCAAATCTAACAACAAGTAAATGTGCAATGTTTGTTTGTTTGACGATTTTTGACCTTTAATTTTCAGTAAAAGCAGAAAATTAGTTTTTAAAATAAACAGTCGAAAGTTGATTGAAGTTAATATATACACACATAGAAGAATTTTTGCAACTTGCTTAGAAGCAAAATGCCATATAAAACTAGATATTTTGATTCATTACTTATATATATATATATATATATATATATATATATATATATATATATATATATTTTTTGATCTCAATGATTTGACATAAAATGAAAAAGAGAAGCTTACTCAGGCGGATCATCCATCATATTGAATATGAAAAATGCACTGCGTAGACATTGTGTTAGATGCTTATTGAAAATTTCAAGTCAAACTACGCGAAAGACAAGAATAAATTTATTTTATTTCAAAAACTGTTTGATTTCTATAGAGCGCTAACAGAATTTCTGTCACAAATTTTTATTTGTTGTAGGTTGTTGGAAACGGAGTTTCCTTGGTTTGTGGCGCAGGATAGATTTTTATATTTTACATTTTATGTGAGATCTGGTATCATCTCTTGTATATTAAAAATTTAGTAAAATTGGTACTTCTAAATCCTTTTGCTACGAGCGTTGTCATCTACTTAGCACCCTTAGTGTACGTGCGTTGTCTATAGACGACATGCAGTGTACTGATATTTATCTTTAATGTACATTACTCAGAAATAATTTATTGATCTATTTAATTTGCTATTGCGGTTTTTAGTTTATTACAATTTTTTAATTTTGAATTCATTTTTTTAAGAATGAAGGGAAAATTATGAAATATTTTATGTTACAAATACTTGCTGGCTCGTACAGCAGTATCACTCCTACGCAAAACACTCTCGTAGCCAAAGCTAAAATGTATACGCAGAGTAATATTTATTATTTTCATCAATATTAATATGTTGAAGTATAAGAAGTAGAATAAATTAATAATACAATAGAATATGCCAGTGTCGCACTGGCTTGATCCGCAATGTTCTAGATATTAAAATTACACTTTTTCTTATAATGAGGTATAACTGATGCAAATTGAAGAATAACAATCTATGAAACAGATTAAATGTTAAATTTATTAAAATCGTTTGAAAACAAAATCTTATAATTCTATAGTGTTATTTAACAAATCAATATATGTGATTCACTTTTAGAATACTCTGTTCAGTTGTATTTATAGAAATGATAAAACTCAAAAATCAGGTTAGAATAAGACCAATATATAATAAAATTATTTTTCCACAAACTACTTTTGAAATAACATTACATCCAATTGAAGCTATACTTATATAATTAGTCATGCTCTTAATTTTCTGTAACTTCAAGCTGTCGCAAAAGTTATACCTACAGAGAACCAAAAGCATAAAATATTACACAGTAAATTTTGTATGTCAATTGTGAAACCAACTAAATTGGATTATCATATTTCATATCTGAACTAATCCAAAAATACTAAACCCATTTCTAAATTGAACTGAATTCTAAATCACGATGTTCAGATTTACAAATACTCATACGTTCATTTTTTCTAATGTATGCCAAAATGATCAGAAGCTTTTGAAACTTTGAAACGTAAAGATATACAGAAACTTTTGAAACGTAAAGATATATAAACATTTTCATTATCAATTTTTTTGCGATTACTATAACTTACCCTACAGAAAGTTAAAAAAATCAAAAATGAAAATTATTATAAATATTTATGCTTTCTACACATTCTGGCATACTTGAAAATAAATGTATGTGTGTGTATGTGTGTGTATGCATGTATGTGCGGATACACTTCTTCGTCGACGATTTCGAGAACACGGATTAACCGATTTGAATGATTTAAAAAACATTCGATTCCTATTGATAAGGAGACGTGCTGATATTTGGTAAAGGCAGGTGCAGCCTGTGAAGATACGAGGCAAGAAGTGCTAAAACTGGTTATTCAATTTTTGAGAGAACGTAGCATCCGAATTGAATGATTCAAAAAACATTTTATTTTCATTGACTGGTAAAATTTTTGAAAAGGTAGGTCTAGCGGTTTCAAAGAACCAGTGAAAAAAGTAAAAAAAGTGCAATTTGACCGACAAAAATGATCATTAGACATATGCACATTAAATTATTACATATTTAATAGATATTTGAATAATAAGAACACATTTTGTTTACATTTCTATGGGTTTTGTACCAATGTTTATCCGTTATACTGCAACGCAGCGCCCACGTGCTTTAATATTTCGTTTACGCAGCTATCGTATCGCGATTGCTTTGAAAGAAGTTCAAAATTTCCAAAATATTTCAAAGTTTAATAAAAATAATTTTTGTCAAGGTCAATTTTTCTCAAAAATTTTAAAAATCTCAAAAATCGATTTTTTCAGAGTTTAAAAAAAAATGAATCAGTTTTTAAATTTAAATTTTTGGTACATGAAGTTCCAGCAATTTGCTTTAAAGCACGATGCCATGCATCACTAGTCTTAATTATTAAAAGGCCTTAATAAACTTATATCTATCAATAACTAAAGAGAACATAGTTTTCTCAACGGTTTACAGAAGATTTAACGATCTTAGGCCATCTTATGTACAGTCATGGTGTACTGATGCTACTATTCGTAGATGAGCTTTTAATGCCTGGTTGTTAGGACAAATGCCTGCGGTCATTCTGGTTGATAAAACGTAAGCTTGTTTGCATACGGAAACCACAATCGCACTGTTCCTGTGCAGCTTATATTAACGGGTATTATCAATATATTCGCGTTTGAGCGGCTAATCCTATAGAACTACGGATGATGATATCTGCATATTCATGTCTTATATAATAGGATATCCTATCGCAAATTATTATAAACCCGCACATTATATACATATAGGATATTCTTATTTATCTTTGCTAGAACTATATTTGAAATAGAACAAAATCAACAGTGAGGATCAGAGAGGAAATACTTAATTTAATGAAAAGCACAGTCTTTTAGGTCATATATAGGGCAGGGGCTTAGAGGTTTGCCGGTAATAAGATCCACTATCAATATCTCAAATACAAGCAAAGTTTAAAATTTTTCAACAACAATATTGAAAAGTATAGGAAAAAGATGTATAACTATCACCTCGATTCTTACAACGGGAGATCAATGGCATGTTCGAAAAATCATAACAGAAGTATTTTTGTTGTTGTTAGTTTTCTTTAGTTATGAGCAGTGTTGTTTAGATTACGAGACCTTAATATAATTATTAGGTATACGTTATTTAATTATTTTGTAAGATGAATTGTTAATTTTGAGTTAGATACAACATTTTTCATTCATATAACCTCTATAAAGCTTACACCCGATATTATATATATATTAGATATATATCAGATATATTGAATAAATAGTTAATTAAAGTAAAATTCTGCTGATAAATATTTCTGGCAAAATATGAACTCATAGTTATATACAGTTTTATTTCTGTAATAATTAAACTTGTACTTTGGATTGGTTGTTATCTCTGTAACCCATAAAATTTATATTTTGGATTGGCTGAATAATGTGGCTATTATTTCGCAAAATCCTTATGAATTAAAAATCAGGCATAGGACCTGCTTGCCCCCTGGCCGTCCTATTTTTTTTCTTTTATGGAATAATGGTCAATCAGCAAAAAATAACACATTTCTACTGCGATGAATTAGCTGCGAGTTTAACTAAACATAGTCAGTTAGTTGTTTGTTTGAAATGTGTTATTTATTGTGATATAATTGGTTTGGTTTTTACAATATAATTTATCAAAATTAAATTTGACGTTTGTGCCCCGCTCTGATTCACGCTAATGTTCTTATAACATTTCTGTTCATATATTTTTAAAACCTATCAGTTTAACAACTCATGGAGTTCTGCTGACATGATCGTCTTGATTTTATAAATTATGAACCAAATGGTTTGCCCTATCCCTTAAACTGTCCTGGGTTGTTGGTAATGTCTTTGGTTGTATGTTCTGCATCATCAAGACGACCAGGAATTTTAATGGTAGGCTGGATCCGAGCGGTGAACAGTTGAGTAGTTGTTGAAGTATAATAATTGTGATGTGAACTCTGTGGAGTCCACTGGTAGAGTGCAAAGGCCTCTAGGACAAACAGCGATTTGATAGTAATTTGGAAACAAACTTTTTTTTTGAAATGATACTTTTATTATCCATTAATTTCACAATTAATATTTGTTGATAACCTTTTGGTTATCATATTAGCAAATACTACACTTTACTGAATAATAAGTCTGACTAACTTTATACCTGGTTCCAAGTCTAACTTTAAGTTGACTCTATTCAAGACTGACTTATCTAATTTTTGTTTAACTCTTATATACAAATTGCTTGTCTGCAACCTATTTAAAAAATCCAACAGTAAGCACTAATTATGACCGCGTAACCTTCAAATAACTAGCAACGCGTTTTGCAATTATTATTATAAACAAAATAATGATTCAAATTGATATCACAGATCACCCTATTTGATAAGTTTATTACTACAATTTATGAATGTATGAATACAATTATGCTGATGTTTTTTCCTTGAAACAGTAATGCGGAAGAGGGCTATTTACCTTTGGTCTATCTATATATATCTATATTTTAAAGTGAAAAACAATTTTACTACTGCTTGACATCATACTGTCCGAGGCGGGTATTGAACTTAGAACCTTTGATTCGAGGTTCATAGCTCTAATTGGAAAACTACATATTACTTTCAGTAATATACACATACTCGTATTTCAATATTTATATATCCGTTGAAAATATTAAATTACGAATATTTTTTCGATTATTGGTTTTATTCAATAACTTACATTACAGAATGTCAGAAATACGTTATGGCCTATTATACAAGCCCCTCGCGAGTTTTCGAATTCGTCTGTCCTATGGCCCAGTAACTTTCTTGAAATAAATTTCGGTCGCCAAGTGTTGGCTGTATTCGGGTGAAGGGTACTTAAGCATCTGGTGTTCCCCAGCAGCGTTGTAGAGCACATTGTGATATTTATTGGATTATAAAACGAACAGCGATAATGTAGCGAAACGGTGCTATCATATCTCATGCATACTCGCTTATACGGTAAAAAGGGCACGAGACACGGACCCAATTCTAAAGTGTTGCTCTCGAATTTCAATATATTGTAGTTGCTCCATCAAGAATAAGGTATGACGGACAAGGACGGAAACACTCGTAAGCACATGGAGAACAAAAATTTAGGTTGAAATACCTTGGTATCATGTGCAAAATAGTACAAGAAAAATTCATCTTATATTATTACTTCTACGGGACTAGTAATCAAAAATATTTATGCAAACTGATCATAATATCATGGGAAAGAAAACATAAGGCACACATACACACACTTTTGATGGAACTTGCCAACACACCTTGTAAATTTTGTTAAAGAAGGCTCAAAGTCTCAAAGTCGACCGATTTTAAAATTTTTAAATTCTTAGCTCAAGGAAGAGTCTAAATTTTTGAGGCAAATGTGGTATTTTTTTTTACTAAGCCTTTTCTTTTTCAAAGTTTAAATAAACAAAATTAACTAGTTGGTATTTGTATTTTGCCTTGAGGCAAGTTACATGAACTTCCCGATACGTGTAAATAATCGACTTAATCAATAAAAAAAAAAAAATTATGAGTGATTAAAAGTATTCCGAGTGGATTTATTACACATGAAACCGAATTGAAAACAAACAAACTCGTTAACTGGAGTATTTTCTAACAGCAAATTTTCAAAAATCAATAATTTTTTAATTAAACCAGTTTCCATAGGACTTCAATAGTTTAGTATGTTTATTAAGACCAAGTATTCTATCAATGTACCAAGTAAATTGTCTAATTTTAATTTAAACAAACGTCAAAAAAAAAACTACTCATTTTCTCAAACTTTGATGAATTTTACTTGTCATAAAGGCGCAATATTTCAGTAAGTTCTATAAGACCATGATACGAGGTCTGTTCAAAAAGTACCCGGAATTTTCGTTTTTTCAAAAAAATATTTATTTATTCGTCTACATTAATGTGGTCCCCTTCAAAGTAGTCCCCCCCAGATATAATACACTTATGCCAGCGTTTTTTCAAATTTTCGAAGCACCCTTGATATTCACTTTTTGATATGTCCTTGAGCACTCTCAGCGATTTTCTTCAATCGAGGAAAACCGCCGTCCTTTCATGGGTCTCTTCAACTTTGGGAATAGGAAAAAGTCACACGGAGCCATATCTGGTGAATTTTTGCACTTTGCAACACTTTATTTCATTTTTTACGCAAAATTTAATACAAATTCTTTGACTTTTCAATTCTTCCATTGTAAAAATCGCCGAGCTCAGAAAAACACGTCGAACCTTAGCGACTACCACAGACAAAGTAAACAGTGAATATAGCTGAAAATTTCATCATACTTTAGGGGCATGTATACCAACACAATAAAAAAAAATTTTGACAATCAGACACTCCAGACCCGCGAAATTTAATTATTAGTAATTCCGGGTACTTTTTGAACACACCTCGTATATATTGCCAATAAAAGTTCCATAAAAATCGACTCAAAATTTTTTTTCAACAGTTAATTACAAGAAAATGGCTCGGTAGATTTTTACCTAAAACTAATTAGTATCATTTCCAACTAATATCTCTCAAACAGTTTTTGATTTTTTAAAATCCGTTTGGTAGTTTGAGGTTAAATGTGGACAAAAAGTTTAACACTTTTTTTCAAATTACAAAGAAACGGCTTGGCAGATCGTCTCACAAAATTGACAAACGATAGTCCTCATTAGAATACATCTAATGGCTTTTAAATTTCTGAAATCGGTTCAGGCGTTTTTGAGAAAACGTCGATCAAAGGTCTAATTTTGTCAAATGCCGAAAAAACGATGCTAAAATTTTTGCAAACTTTGAAGAATTTTCAAAATTAAACGGCTTGTCGCAAGGCCGTAATATTTTAGTATAATCTACTACACCCGGCCGATCTTTACCAAAAACTAATCAGCACGATTGCCAACCAATATCTATCGAATGGTTTTTGAATTTTCAAAATCGATTCAGAATTGCGGGTTAAAACGTGGACAATTTTTTTTTTCACTTTTCTGCAATTTACAAAGAAACGGCACGGCCGATCGTCGCACAAAACTCAGAAATGCTAGTCCTCATAGAGATACATTCATCGGCTTTTAAATTTTTGAAATCCGTCCATCAGTTTTGGAGAAATCGTCGATTTACGGCAAAAAATCTATTCACACAAACACACACATACACACACACATACTTTTTCGAAATTTGGTCTTATTCGATTCAGAATGTCTTAAAACGTCGAGAAAACATAAAATTAGCGAGTCGGATTTTTTTATGAAAACATAAACTTCTTCTTTGAGAAGTTAATAAAACTTAACCACTAGAACCCAAAACTGGTCATAATTTCACGAAAGCACTAATTGCATTTAAAAGCTACTTTTTTTCTAAACTGTTTTAATAGGTTTGGGACATCCTATATATATATATATATATATATATATATATATATATATATATTAAACGTGTGTGTATGTATGTTTTAACATGTGTGTAACTTTAGTCCTTCCTAATTCCGAAGTTTTAGTGTAAGTTTTGCGACATCTTCTAGGTGGCGCTAACTCCCTTAGTCCATCCTAATGCCAAGGCATTCCGCTCACGCGCAAAAAGCCTCATTAATATAAATGATCTGCCTGAGGAGCGCGGCAGACAAAAATCCGTCTCGCGCCCAATTTTCAGCGCCAAAAAGGCGTTGATTTATACAGAAAACGCACCAAGTCGATCCGTATTCCTCCTTCGCGCTTGTTTCCTATTAGACGCTCTACGGTTGAGGTAAGAAGATTTGATTCCGAACGGAGACGTAAGCTGATTTTTCACTTTACCCGATGTGTGATATGTTTCCAAATGGTTTCATATATATTTGTATATCGCGATGTTATTCTTTTTAGTATTCACTATATCTCTATATTTATGCTGCTCGTGCGGATATTTATAAAAGACGTACACCCAACAACAATTATTTTTGCATTATTCATAAAAAAATATAACTTACCGAGATAGTTATGTCTTTGCGAGAAACTTCAGTTTGCAAATATTGTGTTTTGTGACTATAACTGTATTATTCACGAGTGTCATCTGTTTTACTGTACCATAAATCGTTAATAAATTAATCTCACTAGTGTTATTAGCATGTTTGGAATCCTTTTCTTTTCATTATTTGAGGACGCTGATCATTCCTGACTTCAAGGAACTATCGACTAGGTCGCCGAAAAGATAACTTTACTTTTCTGAATATACTCAATTTTGTATTCCTTGGAATAGCTATTAGATTATATACAATGAACTACTCCTAAAGCATCTAAACAATCCCCATCCTAAACAATGTATGTGTATTTATGTGAGTCGATTTTTAATTTTTTAGTCGACGTTTTTCCAAAAATAGCTTAACAATATCATTTATATATTATTTATATATGGTCGGTATTTTTGTTTTGTAGTTGTTTAGTGATGATAGGCAGATTTGTCGTACAAAGGCGCTGTGAAGTTATAACGATTTGTTGCAGAATGTCTATATTATTTAAAGTTGTTTACTGCTTTAATATGAATTGACAGTTTTATGGAGGTTGTAATATTGTAATAAATGTATTATTACATTAAACGCACTCTGATTTGAAGTTGGAGTTGGAAATAAAAATGACCCCCGACAGAAATTGATAATTACAAAAGTACAAGATCGCTCTACCGGCCGCCTATAAAATACATACTCTCTATATAATAATACATTCTTTTAGTATTATTATATAAAGGGTATGTATTTTATTGGCGACTTCAGAATAAAAAAAACAACTAATTTAATAATAATTTAAATAAATTAACATCAATTTATATTTAATATCAAACTCAAGACTAATAGGTATCAATAACATTTACAAAGAATAGTTAGAATGTGGTGTTTGTAATATATATATAATCTTTCTTTACTTATTATTACTAATACTTATCATGTATTAACGTTTCTTTTAATACACAAGAATATATATTGAACAACTTAAAAAACATTTTCTTCATAGTTAGAAACAGTTTTACAAAATCTAGCATGCCATATCCGCTATATTAGAGAGTTTGGCCTTTATATCTAAAATAGCATTTAGATAACAGACTATTATTCTACAACTTGTGCAATAATTGATAACAGGTCAACTTCTTCGGAATTTACAAAAAAGTGCAATAGTTTCTGCCAACGTTTTGGCAGAGAATTATGAACCGATTTTGAAAATTGAAAAGTTATTTGAAAGATATCATCCAGAAATCGTGCTGATTAGTTTTTGCCAAAGATCGGACAGTCCTTCTTTGTTATTATGTGTTAATTTTTTTAGCATACATTGAAGTATGTTTTTTTGCACTATACTTTTTAATATAATTTCTGGTATTATAAGTTGTTTGAAATGAAATTGAAAATACCATTTATTAGATTTTAGTAAAATCAAAAATATTATTTTCGAAATAAAAAGTTAAAATTAAAACAGTTTATCTAAATAGATAAATCTCAATTTCTGGAAAATGAGTCTATAATTACACTGATCGAAAACTTATGGAAAATGTTATTAAAAGTAATAATTTTACAAAACAACGCCAAATATTTTTTATAAATTTTGTTTCATATTATTATACTGTAATTGTGTATTATTTTTTATGTATTTTTAATTGTTCTCGTAAAATTTAAAAGTCTGTTATATTACTATCTTCATTTAAAAATGTATACCGATGTAACAAGTGCTTGATAACAGGCAGCCTGAGCTTAAAGGATCTCAGATCTCTGATTCAGATTCCATAGCTCTAACTACTAATCCACGGAGAAGTCCAAATAAGCCGTTTGTAAACTTCTTGTATATTTTCATAAGGTAGAGCGGGGCACAGAGGTCGAATTTGACTTTATGCAATTATTTTGCCTAAACCAAATGAACTACATCACAACACACAACACGTATCAAACAAACAACCAAACTTTCCAGTTAATTTCTAATTATAGTAATGTTTTTTTTTAATTTGTTATCAGTCCTTTCATACGACATAGGCAGGGTAAAGAGAGACGGCTATCGGGCAAATATCCTCAATGTTTCATTTTTAATTTTAAAGAAATTTTGAGAAATAATAGCTAAATTATTTAACCAATTCAAAATAAAATTTTACGAGCACATTTTTACGAAGAAATATTTATGAGCAGAGTTGGAATAACTATTCATTTGATTTTTTTGTAAAATTGCATTTTTTAACTTAATTTATATTTTTATTTGCAACTTCTTATTGTTAACATCTTTGGTAAAGTTTCATTTGATTCTTTTGGTTATGTAAACAAATCTGTTAAATCTAACTGAAGAATAACACTTTATCTTATAAAACATTAAATAACGTAAATTTTAAAAAATATATTAAGATCTCGTAAACTAGCCAAAAGTTCTCACAACTGAAAACACAACGAAAAGAAATACCTCTTTACCTTCTACTTTCAACTA
>NW_020536546.1:0-27406 GCF_003426905.1 Ctenocephalides felis
CTAACGTAGTTGTTTCAAGATATTTCATTATCATTTACACAATGACCAAAGTATTTTCACATATTACCCCCTACAATAATAAGAATTGTACAAAAACACATTTTAAACGTATATAAATAATTTTATTTCAAGGATTCATGCATAGCATATATAAATAATTTTAAAAATATATAATTTAATACCCCATACCTTTAACATACATTTTAATTAATATCTAAATAAATTTATGTAAATATTCAATAATTTTAAATGATATAAAATCTAATCATCCGATATATATTTGAGGGCATGATTATTAATAATTAACAAGTATACAGTAAATATATTCATTTCGACATAGCATCTAATAATTTGCTTCTATATTTTTTACATTCTTCTTCGAGATGTGAAACACTATTGATCAATTGTTGATTGTGTTTCTCAAGATCATGCAAAGTTGTAAGAATCTGAGTTTCACGTTCTTTTCTCAGCATTCGTGATCTTCTAGATGCTTCGTTATTTTTATTTCTTAATTCTCTGTATTTAAATCATCTTCAGTTTCTCCAGGAAAGAATTCCACTTTTATAGAAGACCCCGGAAGTTTAGGTGGGCGCCCTCTTTTCTCTTGCTTTTTCTTGGCTTTTAAAGTTGTTGACAGGTGCGACTCAATAGATAAGTTATGTCGATGTTTAGATTTTTTATTATTAGCCTTAATTGCACAAAAATTTGTTAACTGGTACATGTTTAGTTGCATCACTTGAAACTGAGCTAATGCTTGTAGTATCGTTCTGCAATAAAAAAAATTATATAGTTAGAGATATAGAGATTTAAATTTTATGTGATTTTCAATAGCATAATATTCATAATTATGTATGAAACAAATAAAGACAAAAAAATTAGCAGAATGAAATAAGAATTACTTACAATCTATGTAGGAAAGCAGGTTGAAATCACTTTCCAATGACATGGCATTGTCGATGACATCAGGAGTGTTAACTAAACAATCTGAACTCTCCGGTACCAATTTTATATTCAACAAAGGTTACTTGAATCAATTAAGGAAAATCTAGACAAAGACAATTATCACTTGCTGTAATGGTTTCTAATTTATCACTTTCAAGTATGTCATTAGATATAAAGCTGAGATCAATAGACTGCTCCACAAACACTTCATCTGAGGGATTATTAAGGTCTGGAGATTCTAAATTTTCGATAGTAGTGTCGGATCTGTTATTAATGAGTGAAAATTGTCCATTGGATCAACAACAGTGTAAGTGTCAAAGAATATATCACTTTCAGCTGGAGATAAAATTAAAGTTGGATTTGGAGATTCCTCGTTATTTTGTTCTGTTTCAAATTTATTCAGATAAAAACTTGCACTATCTAATTTATCATTAGGAATGATTTCGACATTTTTGCATCTCGGATTCCCATGTTTTTGAATCATTTACTTGCCGAGACAAGTCCATTTCTTCTATATCATTGTTTATGAATGTTGGTGATAAAACATTGTTATTTTCATTATCATGTGATATGCTGTATATGTGCTGATCAAAATCATATATTATATCGTCCTTGGGAATACTTTTATGTTCGAAAATAGCTGTGGTTGGTTGACTCGTGGACAGTTCTGTTGAAGATCTAGGATCTTGTAATGTCTGCAAATTTGTGAAATGATCTATGCAAAACATGTGTTGCACATCTGTAAATAATTTCAACATTATGAGTTTATATATAACATAATTATACTTCATTTTGTATAATATCAGCAATAGAAAAAAATTTATACCTAAATTTGAGGAAAGTAATTCTTCATCTAAGCAAGAAGTTGTCCACTCCTTGCACCATGGGTTCAGATCGATTGGTTCCTCTGATAAATCTTTCTGAGGAACATTTCTGTATCTGTCAGAACTAAATAACTTGATTGATCTTTTGTCAATTGATTTCTTACTTCGCATCCTGTCAAAAACATAATACATTTAAATTATTATTAACTGTATATTATGAATATAATTTTTATCTTTTATTAATTTAATATCTATTTACCCTGGATGCAACCTGAATTGGTTCGCATTGATACTTTTCTTGTATATCCATTATTGAATTTTTTGCCACATTTGTGGCCTGCACGTTCAGCATATCTTCGTTTGTCAATACTAAACATAAATTGTTCTTTAAATTTGTCTTCATTCGTTTGCTCTCGAGAGGTGACTTCTTCATATCTGAGCCACTTTGAGCTTGTTGGGTAGAAGACGAGTGCCATTTTTGTTTTCGACTGTAAATTTAAAAGTCTAATGTTGAAACATTTTCATATATTTCATATAATTCAAAAACAGAATCATAATTCAAATATGAGTATATTAAAATTTGATTTATCAAAGAGCTACTTTCATCGAAAAACAAACAAAAATAAAATACATCATATGCATCATTGTTTCACAATTAGATAAACCAAACATCCATTACATACAGGAACAAAATGTATGTAAGGTTAATACTGAGTAATAAATCAAATAAGTTATATATAATTCTATTTACCTTATCATAGAATTAAAAAATTATATTAAAATTACAAATAATTTAAAATTATCATCAACACTTACAACAAATTCCTGTGTACTCTTGTTAAAAATGGTGCTAACTGGTCTACTTTTGTGATTTATGTTGCTCGCAAAGAAAATTGTAATCGATATACCTTATCGACCGCAAGAATGTCTAAAAAAATAAAATTTACATTGTATTCCAACATGCATATTTCAATTGTCCAATTTGTTTTTAATGAAGACATTATATAATATAATAAAATGCAGATATAATTCTACATTGAATTCTGTGAGCTGTGACTGTGAGTCACAATCATGTAGATAACAAAATGCGATGAAATTTATAGAAAATATAAATTAATATAAAAAGATAATTATTAATTATTGGAAAACAATAACATAAAATTAATATACTATTGTAATATATAATATAACATACTTAAGACTGTTTTTTTGCAATAAAAACAACTTCTAAACAGCTGAGTCATCCGATGACATATCATCTACGAGAACGTATTTAATATAAATATATAACTTACCTGTTTATTTCAGCGCAAAAATATATATTCAGAATAAAATATGCAGCACAGAAATATACACATAAATATAAAATACTTTATATAGTAATAAAATCGGTTAATAAAACAATCGCTCTATTTGCAAAACGTTACTTTCTTCCCGATGTATGAATTCTTATTGCGCAATATTGTGAAATATTTCATGAGCAAAAATGTTAAAGGTGCGATTACAATAAGCAGTTTTGTAATATATGTATTGGAAGTTAAAGTAAAATGTTTTATCGAAAGTTTTTATCGATAATTTTGATACCTGTAGCTATATTTTCAGTTAGTCAAATATTTGCTTTAGCTCCCAAAACAAATTTTTACTTATTCTATTTAAATATAAATTTAAAATTCTAATATTATTCTTTTGCATCACAATTCGATGAATTGTTGAATTCGATGCTGTACATTTGCTAGTTCAAATACTTAAAATTATATTAAAAATATAATTATTTGCACATGACTGCTGAAATTACTCATCGACACATATATTTTTAAACCTTTTTATAATTATTCAATGAGCATCTACTGCTATTTTTTTCAGCGTAATCTTCAATTTATTTTATTATAAAAGAAAGTTGTTTTATTTCTTCTAATATTTTTAAAATTCTAGTATTTTAAAAACATTAAAATTCAATTAGAACAAAAATATTTTTGTATTTATTATTCCTTAATATTCAAAATAAGATTACATACTCAATATTACATATGGGTCAGGTGCTTCTTGGGAAACAAATGAGCCAAAATAGCGTAAAGCTTATTGATAACATTCATCATATGATGGAAAAATCAATAAACGAGAAGAAATATAATTTCATAGTTTAATGATGTAAATCTAATGAGATAAAAAAAAATCTAAAAAAAATAATTAAAAGATCCAATGTTAATACATCCAAAGTTGTAGTACATGACACAGAAAACAAAAGGTTTAAAAGTAACTAGGTGTAAGTGGCATTCTGGCTTGAGAAAAGTTATCTAAATTTTTGGATATGTGTTGATAATTGACTTAATCCATAAAAATTAAGTTTTACAAAAATACAACATATTTAGCACTTATCTGCTAATTACATTACCAATTTTAGCGTCAAATTATTCAGAAAGAGTTGAAAAGTCGAAAAAATATAAAATTAGCAAGTCCAATTTTCTGGCAATTACAAAAATTTCTCTTTCGGAAAAGTAAATATTGGGGTTGATAATTTTGTAGATTATATGCAATACAATAAATAATACATTGTTAAATTTAACTTTATACAATCATATTTTTTATATAAAACAACCTTTTTTGAAAAATATTTTATAAATACGAAGTGCATTATGAATTATATATACATATATACATACAGAATACAATCTTCAACAAATAAAAAATCGATGACTAAACAAGTACATAATAAGTAATGGCATTGATTGTGAACGTAGCTTACACCGACGTGTCATCAGCCATCGCAACGATCTGTTTACACGAGTGAAGCGCATTACACTTCACTGCCAATGTGTTGCCAACATACGAAACAAACGATTAAAAGCAAGCAAGTCGTTGAGATCAAATTCGAATTGCGATCAGTCAACACTGAGTAAATGACTTTTACACCATTTTAAGTGACATTTTAATAAATTTTTAGTTTCGTTCTTATTCTTAAACGCAGTTATGGCCTTGAATGTACATAAATTTTCTAATTATCGATTAGTGCAGCAAATTGGTAGAGGAACTTACGGGTAATAATAAAAATAGTTGCGTTATTAAACTATTTTAATTTTTTTTTTTACAATTATATATTAATTTTAGTTTCTAAGGTGCATATATGTATGTAAAAATAACTAGTTAACAAAGAGATAATAATATATACTACTAATAATATACTACTTAACAATTTATAAACTTTACAGTGGGGATTTATTTATTTATGTACATTCGATATTGTCGTATTTACATGTTTTCTTTTACTATTATATTGAAAATTATTGATGAGTTTCGTAATGTATTTTACGACATATTTTTTTGCGATTTTATGCAAGAGGCTATTTGTATACATAATGACTCAGTATGCATTAAAACTAAAACATTTTGCAGCGGCCTCCGAGAATTTTTAAACTAAAATTTTATTTATGTCATCAATTTTCTTTTACCAATAAATTAATTATAATGTATTATTTGCTTGTTGCATTGATTTATAAATATTTACATTTTTGATTTAATGTTTATATTATGTTCATTAGTATATATCAAGCTTTGTAAATAATTGTGCGGCCCGCGATTAAATTTTAAAAATTAAATGCGGCCCGCGAGTTAAAAAAAGTTGCTTATTCTTAAGAATAAATCTATGTAGTGATAAGATAGCATTGTTTTTTCGAAATTTACTATTAGTTATTTTCGAAGTAGTTTTTACTCTTTTTTATTATGTGATTTTTTGTTTTCTAAATACGGTGAAACGACCGAGCTATTCGTAAAGCAAATTTTAATAAAAAAAAACAGAAACATATACATACGACAATAGTATCAACGCGATATGCCTTTTGGAAATCGCTTTAATATAAATTTTATCAGTATCAATATCAATATTTTATCCCGAAAGGGACGGTCTTCAAAAAATAGATTTGTTTGTGTGATGTTTTTATGTGTGATATTTGTTAAAACAATAATCAACTAGTGAGGTGTATATGGCATCGTGCCTTAAGGCAAATTGCTGGAACTTCCCGTACCGTAACGAAATGTTCGAGGAATATTAAAGGTATTTGCAAGTGTTGCAAAAATTATACTATTTTCAATAAAATATAATAACTGCTTGCGTTTTTCGGTAATTGTTAGTAATTACAGCGGACAAGAAGCGCGGTAAAGTAGGTAAAATGTAACTTTATTTCACACATTTTGAATTCATTACTGAATTAGATTAGTGGTACACATAAGTTCCAGTAAAAAAAAAATTATTGTTTTTATAGGACGGTTGGTCCAAATGTGTAACAACAAAAAGTACAACGGTTAGACCAAGGTCTGGGCGGACAAAAAATAAAACGTGACTGGTTCTAAACGAAATGCTGTTTTATGGGCCATATGTGTTTTATATCACAGCTAAACACTTACATAACGTCAATTCATAAATTCAACTGTCTAGAAATTTTCGAACTTGGTGGTACATATGTGTACCAGGCGCACCGAAAGGGTTAACTTAAACATACTGCAGAAAATAAATTTAGAGATTATTATAAATGTTCTTCAATGTTCACAAATTCATACCAAACAAATTTATTAATATGTGCAATAATATCGTACGCCGCACCTAGTTGCTTGAAGATTGTATATTTTTTCAGTCAGGTAGGGGCGTCTGGTACGAGAGATTATGAAAACAAATTTCATATTTTATAATTACATATCATTTGTCAATTTCATTATACAATAATATATATTTATTATAATTAAAATATACGTTTCGAGTCTTATAGTTTGGCCCATCTTCATTGCATACAAATTTCAAAAAAACATATATTTTGAGAAGCCCTAATTAATATAAAAACCTAGTCATGAAACAAACAATTTTTAATAATAAAATAAAGTAAATAAAGAAACTTGTAACAGTATAGTTATAGATTGTACACGTTAATTGTTTGAATAAAAGTTTGTATACACTGAGGATGGGCCACACCAATATTCAAATTATAGTATTATTTTTGAAATGCCATACCTAAATCTAATCTAATGAATATCATTATAATCTATAATGGTATATTGTGTGTTTTTGCAGTGCAAAACATAATTTATTATACCTATATTGTTCAATGTAGAATTGAATTTGTGTATGTATTTAACAAATATCAATTAACTACAAAAATTCCATCATTACAAAATCTTTGATGCGAAAGTTTTTGGTAGATTTATATTTTATAACTATCGTAATTTATATAGAATAATTTGGTTTTTGTACTTTTTAGGACTGTGTACAAATGCAAACGATTGAAAGATTCTGAAACGGTAGTTGTGAAGGAAATTTGTGTGAATTTTTCAGATCACGTGAGCTTTGAGGTATAAAATATTCTTGTCTGTTTGTATAATTTAAATATATATATATATATATATATATATATATATATATATGTATTAATAAATGATTTAAAAAATATTTTTAGAGTGTTAAAAACGAAATAGTGATTTTAGCAAAATTATCACATCCCAATATAATTGGATATCATGAGACATTTTATAATGATCATTCTGTTTTTATTGTAATGGAATATGCTTCTAAAGGGACACTGAGCAGTTATTT
This sequence comes from Ctenocephalides felis, assembly GCF_003426905.1. Taxonomy (NCBI): domain Eukaryota; kingdom Metazoa; phylum Arthropoda; class Insecta; order Siphonaptera; family Pulicidae; genus Ctenocephalides; species Ctenocephalides felis. The sequence goes on from NW_020536546.1 coordinate 7,342, forward strand.
AACGTCGAAAACAATAAAACTGCCTGAAATGGTAATATGATATACATACTAATATTTAAATGTATTTAATTCTTTAGGTATGATTCACTTGCATATACAACCACTAAGCATCAGGACAAAAATATAGTCGATAACAACCATTGTAATATTGTTTATTTTTTTATCATATTACATATCGCCGCATTGTTTGCATAGAGATTATCTGATGGATATCAATAATTATTTCATTTAACACTTACCCTACCGACAATTTATGTACATCTGTATACCTATACCTACCGCTTGCGGTCAAGTTGACTTACAATTAAAAAGTTATCTGTTTTATTATTTAGTTCAGATGATTGATTTGAAGTTTATAAAGTAAAGAAATTTTCATGAAGTTTCAACTAAATTTATTTTTATATAATTTCGAAAAGAAATTATAAGAAAAAAACAAATAAAATCAAATATTTATGCAGAACGTCTTTCAATCTTTTTTCAATGTACACTTAATGCAAATATATTTGTTTCATTACTTTTACAACATTTTATTTGACAAGTTTTTCGTCCGCGCAAAGCCGAACTTATAGACAGTGCTGATAAAAATTTGATCGAGAATTTGTATATACATCGTCAAGATTAAAAGTTAATCAAAACAATACATTTTGCCTAAAAATGCTTTTACTCGTCGTCTATGTTACCCCAGTCAAATTAAGTTTTTAGTTAGGAATAATTCGCATAGAGCTGAAATTTGGTACAGATGTTAAATAGGCCATTACAAATGAAATGTCAAAAGTCCCAATCGATCCGACATCTGCGATTTTTTTTATTCAAGGTCAAAGATGCAAAAATCTAATTATTGCCATTTTCCGCCGAAACCATAAACTTTTTAAAAAATTATGTTAGATAGGTTTATTTAATATAAAATTCTCTATGAAATTGTTATTATTAATTTTTTTAGTTAGAATCACCGTTTTTGAGATATTGCCGTTTGAAAAGTTGAAAAATTCATATTCTTCATAATATGCAGCTTTTAAACGTCACGAAATGTGTAATATAAGTAAAAAATAAAGTTTGTTGGTTTCTGCTTAATGTAGTATAAGTTTAATTAAATTTTTGAAGTATAAAACTATAGTGTCAGCCCCTAATTACCTTAGTTCTTAAGCAACACCCGCCAGCTATGTCAATTTCCTAGTGTGGGTCACATATATTTTGAAATTTAATTTGAAAATTTTTGAAAATATTCGATGTTTTTTTTTGAAATTATCGAAATATTCTCAAATTTTTGTAAGAAATCATTTTTGTTTTTAATTTTTCAAAATTTATTTTTTTTATGAAAAATTCCGAAAATTATTTGAAACTTTAAATTTTTTTGAAAGTCTTGATGTTTTTTGAATTTTTAAAATCGGACACTGCGTTCTCTTAAAAACTGAGTTACCATTTTTGGCACTTTTTGCCCCATAACTTCAGAACGGCTAGACCTGCCTTCGCCAAAAACTATTCAGCACGTTTTCTAATCAATGCGAATCTAATGTTTTTTGAATTACTCAAATGGGTTGATCGGTGTTCCCGAAATCGTCGACGAAAATTTGTATCCGCACACACACACATACACACACACGCACATACATCAATTTTTTCTAAGGTATGCCAAAATATTCAGAAATCTTTCAAACGTAAAGATATATAAAAATTTTCATTTTTGATGTTTTTGCGATTACTATAACTTACTATAACTATTTACTATCGTAACATACTATAACTATTTACTATCGTTATCAGTGATTTTTTTTTATGTCGAGTGGTGCTATTATTTTTTGTAAAAGTTTTACCCATTATAGATTTTCACGCATTGGAAAATTTCCAATTTTGCCAATTTAAAAAAATTTCAATTTTGAAAATACCCAATTTTTTTGCTGGCTTACTTAAATATTTTTTTTTTCAAAAACTTGATTTTTTTACCCCTTTTCAGAGAAGTTGCCAATTTTTTGGGTGTCCACAGGTCACGTTTTCAAAAGTTTAAAAATTGTTTGGGAATCTGATTTATTTGCTCAAAAAAGGAAAATTCAAAAAATTGAATTTTTATTTTGTTTTTTTTTTCGTAGCTTTGTACTAAGTTAAGAATTGTCATATAGTTTGATAATGGTAAAAGGACCGGAGTTGGTGAACGAATTGTTCCTTTCTTTTGTTTTAGATAAATATAGTTCATATTTCTCATTGTAAAATTATGAGTGTTTAAAACAAATCTCAAACAATAGAAATGGTATTATATTCAAAATAATTCTCCTTTCGTAAACGCTATTGTATGGCTATTGTGATGTTGGTAAAATATTACCAATTATTTGTTTATATTTGCTACAACCTCTACAATGACCAAAGCAAAATATTAATGCAAAAATGTCTTTTTTTGTTATTTTTTTAACAGCAATCACAACCTATAATAGCCACATAAGCTGTTCTGCTGATTTTGACTAGTCTGTATGACAAATGGCAACCCAAACAGTTGTCACATCTCTGTATGATATATTATTATAATTTCTGTAATAGGGTGAATATTTTTATTGCTGCCTGACATCAGGCTGCTCGAAGTGGGTATCAAACCCGGGACCTCTGAATCAAGTCTCGTCGCTCTTAACCGCTTACCTACGAACAAACCCCGCAAAAATATCTTGTACTATAAAATAGTTATTTGAATTTAGATAATTCATATAACTTCTTGCAGAAATTTTATTAGGGCTATATAGATAATTCACTTATATTTTATTTTATATATATATACGAGTAAATGCATAAAATTTCCGCGTCACAATGTTCGTTCCCGTACTTCTCCGAATCGGTTTTACCGATTTTTACCAAATTTTATATTCATATTCAGAAGGTCTGAAAATCGGCTACTATCAATTTTTCATACCCCTAATTGATAAGAGTTGTTCACCCTTCGATGCTTTGTTTAGACGATTTTTTGTTATTTTTTTAAATGTGGAATTAAATATACATACAACTCTGAATTTTTAACTTTTTATCACCAATCCCTATTTTTATAGCCATTTTGTTAATTCGGTCATTTTTTATCCCGTGTGACCTGCTCAAGTCTTTACCGCCAAAGCGTCACAAAACAGAATCTGCAATGATTTACTACAACAAAACACATAATATCTAAGAAGGTGCTATCGCAGAATAGCGATCCTTCTCACGCTGTCAAATAAATATATCTGTAAAATAGCTGAATGTACTTTGTGTATAGTTTGCTAAGTACAATAAAACAAAAACAAATATATTTTTATCCCGCGTTCAGTTATTGAATATTTTTACATAATTTTAGTTCAGTTTTTTAAATAAAAACAGTGTTTACTTTAAAAATCAATTTATTTTTATTGGTTCAACCGTAAAACTTTTTTTTAAATAATGGGGTTAATTTCTTTTTACTTCAAAATACTATTTGTTTTTATCAAAAGTTGTCTATCCCTAACATTTTTTTCCAAGGGTCCAATTTTATTTATTTTAATGTTCTATATTTTCAAAGTAAATACATGAAACTTTTTTTACTTCAAAAAACTATTTTTGTTTTAAATCTTGGAATCAATTTTCTTTTAATTTTAATAATTATAAGGCGGAATTAAAATATTTCACAATAGCCATTTTAGTAATCGAATAATTCTTCATCACGCTTTACGTCAGTTAGTGTTTTTCTTACTAAATTTTAATTCATATTTTCCTCACCTTATAATAAAGAACAAATTTTACTTAAAAAAAAAAATTTATATAAAGTTGTCCACCTCTCCCATTTTCCCATTGTACAAATATTTCTTTTTGCGCACAAACTGTACATAGTTTATAAATGGTTTGCATAAAGAGTATTTTTGCAAAAATAAAAAAGATTTGATGTTAAAAGCTGAAAATACAAAAGTTTTTGATAGGAAATTAGGTACCTTGCAAAGGGTATGGACGTGTTTCCATAATTAAAGATCCGATACCTTATCAAGATAGTTTATAACTAAGCTTGCACCCAATATTCGTTTACTATTCGGTATTCGGCATATTCGACACCTTTTTTACTATTCGGCCGAATACCGAATAGTTAAAATCAAAGGCGCCTCCGCCGCTCAGCGACAGCATTGTTGGTATTTTATTTTATATGCGATAAAGAGCTCGTGGTGGATCTGTATTTGGAAGTGTTTAGTTTATGTAATTTGATATGAATAAATGATTTTGTTATTGTATATATAATAATTTAAACTTTATCGATGACATCTTGTGACATCGATGGACACGCAAAAAACTTTTTTCTGAATATTCACAAGATGCTTTATTGTTACATATTTATATTATTTAATATGAATCATTTAATGGTTACACGCATATGTTGTATCAATACAATAAGGCCATTCATCTAAGCATTTCCAAATAAAAGAGCTATTATTGGCACTTTATCGCAAAATATACAAACAATATTTTTAATCATTTTTTATTTATTTTATTATGATTAGCATTCCTAATATATGAGAAATAATATTGAATTTATGAAAGAAATAATTGGAAATACATTTACATATATGTAAAGAATCGTTTTTTTCTTGATTTTGCTATTTATTTTCCTATCACATATTGTATTCGAGTATTCGGTATTCGGCCGAATATTATAAATGGTGCCAAATATTCCAAATAACTAGGAGTAGCCGAATAGTGGTGCAAGCCTAGGCATAAAACTTGTATAAACATGTAGCGTTAGTAATAAAACAATTACTGATAGTAAATCTTTATTTTGTTGATTGTGACTATTTATGAAATAAAACATTTTGGCGCAAATGTTACTTTATAAAACCGTTTCATTTTAATATAACAGGAACATCAATATCTATCAATCAGATTCTATTTATTGTAACACGATATGAAGTCCTTTGGAAAGCAATAATCAGTTTAATGACGAGTTGAGATAATACTTTGTCATTTGTTTATATAATAGAACCACCTAAAGATATATCTGTTCAAGCGATTACGAAAATTAAAGATCAATTTGTTCCGAGAAATTTAATCTCGAGTGTAATATGTACCAACTAGTGCCGGTAATTTTAAGGTAATTTTAAAGTAATTTTAAGGTAAATACCGCTACTAATACCGCCAAAAAATTAGGCGGTATACCAGTTTTTCGGTATATCGGTATTGCATTTTCTAATTTAGACATTCTAAATACTACCAAAATATTTGTTGATGTTTTATGACGAAATAGGTGCAAAGATATAAAGAGAAAAAAAAATTCTAATCCAAAAAGATATTCAAGTACAAAAAATATATTTCAAACAAAAGGTAAGTAAAATTAGTAACCGAAATTCGAATCTGGATAGTCCAATGAAATTTTTTAAGTTTGATATAATAAATGTATTTCAAAAATTTATATTATGTTAATAATAAAAATAAAATGTCTTACAGGAGGTACTGCATATTCTAAGCCAAATTGCAATGGGTGTCCAATACATTCATAGTAAGGGAATTTTACATCGGGACTTGAAATGTGAAAATATATTTTTATCAGCGGGTCTAGTGGTGAAGATTGGAGATTTTGGCATATCAAAAATATTATTGAAGTGATTATTGCGATTTTATAATTTTTCAATTTTTGAGCTAAAAGTCTTCTTTTTTCTTCAAAAAGATATTTATTCACTTTTCAATTATATTATTCAGTGCTTTGGGGATATGGGTAATTATTTTAAAATTAAATGAATTCACTTTTTACTTTTATAACTAAACATTTTTCAAATCATGCGCTCAACAATTCAATTCATTTTCTTGACCGATTCTTCATTTTATTTTTAGAATTAGTAAAGAAAATGTGTTGAAAACTCTTGTATTAGAAACTACTCACTGGGGTGAATATATATTTTCTCGATGTATTTTTAAACTTAGTTTTTGGTGTATTTTGATTACAGTTGAGTGGTTGATTTGAAAAATGTTTAGTTACAAAGGTAAAAAATGAATTACTTCAGTTCCCGAAGAAGAGCCATCCCTATCGTCGAAACTTCGAATAAAATAATGGAACAATTAATTATACTTTTTTTTGAAGAAAGATAAAGGCTTTTAGTTGAATATTTAATTACAGTCATATATATATATATATAGTGTGTGTGAGCCACACTCAAGCTGCTCGAAATAATTTTTTTTTTTATTTGTGTTAATTCTGAAGATGTATCGTCATTTGTAGAATATCTATAATCAGTTTGTTTCTTTTAGTCAAAGTAAAGCCTTTAGTGTGATTGGAACACCATATTATCAGTCACCAGAATTGTGTCAGAATAAGCCCTATGGCTACAAAAGTGATATGTGGGCAATTGGCTGCATTTTATATGAAATGTGCACGTTGAGAAAGGCTTTCGATGCAACGGTAATTTGTGTACATATTAATTCAATTAATTAATTTAACTATTGTAAAATAAAAAGTGCCCTGATGGAAAATATCAACTTAGTTGAATACATGCACTTATGTTACATTTTCATTGCAAAATACAGTAAATCACGGGCTCCTAAACTATAATTTCATAATTTACATTTTTAATGTAAATCATGAAATTATTAATCAAGAACAAAGCAAAAAGCTGTTTATTATATTTTTAGTATTATTCATTGATGGGGTGACTAGTCGGTTACTCTTTATTTGGCATAATCAGCACCATTTATACTATCTGGCCGAATTCCGAATACTAAATTAACATGTGGCAGCAAAATAAATCGAAAAATGAAGAATAAAGTTATTCTTTACATATATGTATTTATATTCATTTATAATTACATATTACGAAGATCATAGTGAAGAAAAAAGTTTTTCTGCAATTTTTGGGAAGTAATTTACTTCTCTTTTTCGTAGATCATTCCAGTTTCTTATAAAAAGGAGTTTTGAATAAATAATACTTCCGAGCGCCGATAAATATTTTGCTGCAATATTGCAGTTATAGAAATTTCTTGAAAGTTTGCACCCTTTGTTTGATCTTTTTTATTTATTTTTTTTGTCCAGCAAAACTTTATTTAAAGTTTTATAATACGCACTTGTTTGATCATGACGTGATATATTACTCTTATTGGTTCGTTCTTATTTTCTGCTATAAAGAGCTTTTGATAGCTATTTTTTATTCAAAAATGCATGGATTGAATATAATAAAGGCAATTGTATATATATATATATATATATATATATATATATATATATATAAATACATACAACCCATGCGTGTAACCGTCGAATGATTCCTTCTATTAAATTACATAAACACATAATAATAAGGAACCGTATGAATATACAGAAAAGAGTTCTTTGCGTGTTCATTTATAATCTCGATAAGTCGATAAAGTTCAAATTAATGTAATATAAAGAATAAAGAAATCATTTCTTCATATCATGTAAACTAAAGCCTTTCAAACATACAGATCCATCACAATCTCTTTATGCTTTTCAAAATTTAAAAATATTTGTAAAAGCATTTCTTCACACCGTCAACACAAGCAAAATGTTTTTCAAATCAGATGATCCGTTTTCTCAAAAACTGCATTACCATTTTTTGCGCTCCTTACCTCCGAAACGTTTTGCGGTCAGTAAGAACCGAATGTTTTTTTAAACTAGCTGTAAGTGGAATTCTGTCTTAAGGCAATTAGGGCATCGTGCCTTAAGGCAAATTGCTGGAACTTCCCGTACCAAAAATTATTATTTTTTTTAAAACGATTAACATTTTTGAAAAAAAATTAGTTTTAAAAATAAGATTTTTGAGAAACTATAAATTGGACAAAAAATTAGTTTTTTTGAAAAAAAAAAAAAAATTAAAAAAAAATTTTTTTTTAAATTTTTTTTTTTTTTGAAAAAAATTTTTTTTTTTTTATTTTGACATGTTGTGGAAGATCTGAACTTTTTTTTCAAAGCAATCGTACTGCTTTAACTACCTAGGGACAAAATATAAAGCGCGTAAGCGCCGCGTCGCTGTCTAACGCATAAGCATTGGTACGGAACCGATAGGAATGTTAACAAAATGTATACTTATTGTTAAAATCTCTATAAAATGTCTGATAATTTGATGTGCATATGTCTAATGATCATTTTTGACCGCCAAATGGCTCATTTTTTTACTTTTTCCTCTATATCTCCGAAACGCTGGACCTACCTTCATGAAAGTTGTATCGATTCTTCATCTTGTCAATACAAATAAAATGTTTTTTGAATTATTAAAATCGGACGCTCCGTTCTCTTAAAAACTGAGTTACCGTTTTCGGAACTTTTTGCCCCGTATCTTCGGAACGGCTTGACCTGCCTTTGCCAAAAACTAATCAGCACGTCTCCTTATCAATACGGATCGAATGTTTTTTGAATTATTCAAATCGGTTGATCCGTGTTCCCGAAATCGTCGACGAAAATTTGTATCCGCACATACATACACACACATACATACATACACACACACATACACACACACACACACACACACACACACATACATCCATTTTTTCTAAGGTATGCCAAAATGTTCAGAAACCTCTGAAACGTAAAGATATATAAAAATTTTCATTTTCGATTTTTTTGCGATTACTATAACTTGCCCTACGGGAAGTTAATAATTTAAATCGATTGTTCCATACTGTCAAAAATGTCGAGGGCACACGTTTGAACTATATAATTGAACTTCAAACATTCAAAAGTCAATTTTCTATTTTGTTCATAGAAGTAAGATGTTTTTTGAATCATTCAAATTAGACACTCATTCTTTCAAAAAGCTGAACTTGCAGGCTTGCAACGAACAGTATATTCGGCATTTTGCCGAATATTCGGCATGCTCCAGAGACCGAATACCGAATAATAAGCAACTATTCGGCAGGTTTTTGTTGTCTAAGCCCGTTTGTATTAATGTAATTACTATCAGTAATTGTTACATTACTAACGCGCTACATTGTTTATTCAAGTTTTATGTTTAGGCTTGCAACTACTATTCGGTTACTCTTTGTTATTTGGAATATTTGGCACCATTTATACAATTCGGCCAATACCAATATACTTGAATACCACATGTGATAGGGAAATATATGGTAAAATTATGTAAAAAGCGATTCTAATATTTTCTTTCATAAACATTTAATGTTTTCTTTTATAAACTCAATATTATTTCTTATATGTTAGGAATGCTAATCATAATAAAATAAGTAAAAAATAATCAAAAATATTGTTTAATAGCTCTTTCTATGGAAATGCTTAGATCAAGTATAATGAATGACTTTATTGTATTGATACTACACATGCGTGTAACCATTGAATGATTTTTTTTAAATGGTAAAAGCATGTAACAATAAAGTTTTTTGTGAATATTCAGAAAAAAGTTCTTCATTTTTAATCTCAAATATCGATAAAATTTAAATTATTATATTTACAACGATCAATTCTTCGCATCATATTATGTAAACTAAACGCTTCTAAATACAGATCCATCGCCAACACCAACAACGCAGCCGCTGAGCGGCGACGGCGCCTTCGATTTTAACTATTCGGTATTTGGCCGAATAGTAAGTTACTATTCGGTATTCGGCCGAATATTATAAAATGTGCCGAATATGCTCAATACCGAATAGTAATTGAATATTCGGTGCAAGCCTACCAAAAACTAATCAGCACGTCTACCCATCGATTGAAATCGAATGTTTTTTTTTAATCATTCAAATCAATTGAACTTTATTTTCGAAATCGTCGACAAAAGATTGCATCCGCACATACATACACACACGTACATCAATTTTGCCTAAGGAAGGTATGCCAAAATGTTCAGATGGCTTTGAAACGTAAAGATATATAACCATTTTCTTCGATTTTCTTGCGATTACTATATCTTACCCTACGGGGGTTGACAATCTAATTTATTTAATTACAAATTATTCATTTCTGTGCTACACTCTTTATATATTTTGTTAGTGTTGCTGTCTTACTCTTATGAATATGAATATGAATATGAACGGTTTCTAGGTAGAATATACAATATAAGAAATCATATTGTTTTGTTTGTATATTACGTTTTATAAACCATTGATAACAAATTAGATATGTCTGATTCGCGTGGACACATAAACATTTTTGTAAACGAGACCTATTCATTGGGTATCAGACGTGAAATATAAACAATTAAAACAATTGCTTCATATTACCGACACCGTCGCTTGTCGATCGTGCCATACTTGGCTCGGTATGTGTAATACATAATGCATAATATAAATTTTTAACATAATACCTGTAATATCAGAATACTGGTATTCTCATATCGGGATCCTGGTATTTGGGTTCCAGGGATCGTGTTTCCTTAAAATAATCACAGAAGTGTCAGCACGTTAGCTCTTAGTATCTGTCTTCTGAATGCCATTAAAAACGAAAAAAGTATTCTATACTAATTGCTAAACTTATTTGAATTGATAAATAGTTTTCTTCTTTTTTCGTCTATTTCGACTTGCTAGTCGTATCGCCAGTATCGATTTGCTACAATCTTTTCGTTTATGTTTAGCATAATTGATTTATATGAAATTCTCAATACTATAGTTTTGAAGTGATAAAATAACTATAAATACAAATGTATAGAACATATAAACAAAAGTATGATGTACAATTCAGCTTAGATCATTCTTCACTTTTTATCATCATTTTTTAAATTTCAGACACTGGCTGGTCTTGTAATGAAAATAATGGAAGCAAAAATAACTCCTATTGATCCCGGTACATACAGCACACCTTTATGGAATATTATTCAGGGTTTGTTGTGTTTTGATCCAGATTTAAGACCAAGTGCTGTCCAATTGTTATGTCATCCCTTAATTGCGCAACTTGTTTTCAAGGCGTATTCCCATTCTTTCCAAGACCTACAAGGGTGTTTTCATAGTTGAACTATTGATATATATATATATATATATATATATATATATATATATATATTATAATTTATTTGATAATATGGTTAATTTATTTACAATTAATTTTAGTTATTAAATGTCGATTTTTAGTAATTTTAACTTAATTAACTTAAGGTGAGTTTTAAACTCATTATTAGTCTCGATATTGTAATAGTGGTTGAAAATTAAAAAAAATGTATTGATTTATTAATATAATCATAATAAAATAAATATTCATAATTAAATTGTAAATATATCAATAAATGTTATCGTTAATTAGTTCATTTCTTGTACTACTAAATACATTTGGGTGGTCACATATAGTAAACTAAATCATTTAAAAATAATTCGTGGCTGATCTGTCAAGATTATGACTGGGCCGAATAAATGTATTTTCAATGGCTTTATTACTCAAATACTGTATTTGAGTTACATACATCACAATAGCTTATAAAATTGTAACTCGTTCTGATTGCTATTTAGAAAGTTAATAAAAAAAATTGCTTTATTCATCAAATATTTACTCCTTTGCTCAGTTTGGTTCATAAACTATAGGTCAGTTTTTACGTTTAGTTTATTTATAGTTTCTTAATTTAAATCAAATATTGTTGTCCATTGTTAATATTCTGATTTTGGTAGATATTTTGTTTAAATATTTAAAACATTTAACAATGTAATCACATTTGAGATTTAGTATTAATAACAAAAAAAAACTTTTTAAATATATGTACAGACATGTCAATTCATTCTAGAATTTAGTTATACTTTTGCATCATCATTTAATGTAACATTGTTGTCACTTTGATAATTTCTTAGAAAATCTGACCCGTTAATTTTATGCTTTCTCAACGTTTCAAGTCATTCTGCGCCGTTTGAGACCAAAATAGTGAAAAATCATGGTTGTGTTTGAATGCGAGCTAAAATTTGGTCTATTGTCAAAGTTTTCTCAAAAACAGTTACACAAATCCAGAACAGGAGACATTCGATGATACTCTATAAGGACCGGCTCAGATCAGTAACCTAATGATTCATGAAAAGCAACCCATCGGTTTACCATTCTCCTATGTGTTGCGTTGCAGTTATTTCCAATTATATTGAAATCTACAACCTCAAGTGAAAATTGGACATCAAAGCCGCCTGATGCCGGGCTTTGGTCGTGCCGGAGTCGAACCAGCAAACCGGAGAATAGTTGGTGCTAGTCACATCGATGATCACACCACTTGGCCCAGAATTAGGAAATAAGTGCAAATTTGTTTCGTCTGCGTTTTCCCAAAAAATTCCGAAACTATTTTGAAAATTTGAAAACTGTTCAAAATATATCACCTATGGATTGTGTTAATTAGATTTTGCCATAGAACGGCCGTGCCACTTCTTTGTAATAATAGTATGTTAAAAAAAAAAATGTTTTTTTGTATTTTAATGAAACTGTTTGTATAAACGAAACGAATGTTAAAGTCCTAAAAACAGTAGTTGAATTCTAAAATCTGTGTGTGTATGTATGGCCGGTCTTGGGGTCCTTAGCGCCCGCATGCAACTTTTTTTTGGCGCCCTCCCCCCTCATTAATTTTACATGTTTTAACACTTTATAATTTAAATTATATAAATACTCACATATTTTTTAAAAATTAATTTTTAATTATTCTGGATTTAGTACGCAAAAAATTAGGTATAATATAAAAGCGTATAAAATACATTGATTTTAAATTTATTTAGAAAATCGAAGCAATTCGCGGGTTGATTATAATTTTTAACGTAATATTTAGGTTTTAAAACATTTTATTTAGTTATTATGCCATTTATTCTATTGAGCAAATTATGCTAAGAGGGGCTAAAAAAACTAGAACTCATAACACTCGTATTTCATGTTGGATTTTTTAAATTTCAATTTAATTTAATTTTTCATTATTTACAATATTCAAAATTGCTTCGTAAACTTCTCCTCATTGATATCGTAAGAGCCGAATTGTATTCATCCTTGCTCTCCCGTCATATTCAGAGTATCAGTCTGTTGTTTTAAAGTCAAATTTTTAACGTATTTTTAAAGTATTGTCCAAAAATCAGTAAAAAATGCAAAGAAATTTCACATTTCTTGAACTATATTGAAAAAGTAACTAATAATATTTGATATGTATTATTTCGCATAGTTAAATTAAATATGGAGTATGAAGCAAAGCAAATTTTGCTTCCATTTTTCATATTTGTTCCATTTCCATAACCCTAACCACGCATATCTTCAACATTCAATTCAGTTCATCAGATGCGAAACATTTGGAACAAAAACAAAAGTTACAGTTCAATTTCTTGGAATAAACATGCCATTTTCTAAGCACTGACTCCCCATTTTTCATTTTACTTATTATAATTTGTTTATAGTTTTTAACAAGTTCTGTTTCAACTAAATCAGCTTGCAATTTTTCGTCAATAATGTCCAATAAATAATTTAATATTTATATTATATATTTATTAATTATTTAATATTTATTTTATATATATTAATACTAGATAATTTCAAATAAAGAAAAAATAGAATAAGTAGAATAATCAATATACAGAGCTGTTATTTACTAATTTGCAGAGTTATTAATCGGTTAATTTTTTGTGTCTGCGTATCCCTAGTTAACTTAGATTGTTTATCATAATTTATTAAGTGTTCTAAATTTTATATAAATAATATATTATAAATTAAATTTCCGAAACACGTTTTGGCGCCCCCTAAGACGTGCGCCCGCATTTTTTGCATGCATCGCATGCAAGACAGGACCGGCCCTTGTGTATGCATGGAGACAATTTATCGTCGACGATTTCGGGTGCACGGATTAACCGATTTGAATGGTTCAAAAAAACATTCGATTCCTATTGATGAGAAGACGTGCTAATTAGTTTTTGACGTCAGGTTCAGCAGCTTCGGAGATATGGAGCAAAAAGTGCTAAAAATGTCAGTTTTAAGAAAGCGGATCAACCGATTTAAATAATTAAAAAAACATTCGATTTACATTGACGGGGAGATGTGCTGGTTAGTTTTTGGCGAAAGCAGGTCCAGTCGTTTAGGAGATGCGGAGCAAAGGTGCTAAAATTTCAGTTTTTGAAAAAAACGCAGCATCCGATTAGAATGATACAAAAAACATTTTGCTTGTATTGTGAGTATAAAGACATTTATTTTCAATTATTTGGAAAAGCAAAAAAAACTGTAATTTAAAAAAAAACAAATATCGGATTTTAATTATAATTCTAGCTAAAATTCTAAAACTCACTTATATATTCGAAATAAATAATTTAAACTTTACAATTCAGTATATATCATTTTTAGTCCTTCAATTCTAACTCCATTTGTTTTACTTTTTGTTTTTACTTTTCGTTTTTATGTATAAGCTCTTATATTTTGTCTGTAAAATACGAATAATGAAAGTTATAGTATTTATAATGATCCATTTGAAAATATTTAATACGTTTCGACTATTTCATTATGGTACAGGAGGTTTCAGCAATTTGCCTTAAGGCACGATGCCATCACCCATGCACCACTAGTTAGTTGTGGTAACCAATTAATAACTAGCTGTAAGTGGAATTCTGTCTTAAGGCAATTAGGGCATCGTGCCTTAAGGCAAATTGCTGGAACTTCCCGTACCAAAAATTGTTTATTTTTTTTTAAAACGATTAACATTTGAAAAAAAATTACTTTGAAAAAAAGATTTTTGAGAAACTATAAAGGACCAAAAATTAGTTTTATTTTGAAAAAAAAAATTTTTTTTTTAAAAATTTTTTTTTTTAAAAAAATTTGTGTTTTTTTTGAAAAAAAATTTTTTTTTTCTTTATTTTGACATATTGTGAAAGATCTGAACTTTTTTTCAAAGCAATCGTACTGCTTTAACTACATAGGGACAAAATATAAAGCGCGTAAGCGCCGCGTCGCTGTCTTACGCATAAGCATTGGTACGGAACCGATAGGAATGTTAACAAAATGTATACTTATTGTTAAAATCTCTATAAAATGTCTGATAATTTGATGTGCATATGTCTAATGATCATTTTTGACCGCCAAATGGCTCATTTTTTACTTTTTCCTCTATATCTCCGAAACCGCTGGACCTACCTTCATGAAAGTTGTACGATTCTCCATCTTGTCAATACAAATAAATGTTTTTGGAATTATTAAAATCGGACGCTCCGTTCTCTTAAAAACTGAGTTACCGTTTTCGGAACTTTTGCCCGTATCTTCGGAACGGCTTGACCTGCCTTTGCCAAAAACTAATCAGCACGTCTCCTTATCAATACGGATCGAATGTTTTTGAATTATTCAAATCGGATGATCGTGTTCCCGAAATCGTCGACGAAAATTTGTATCCGCACATACATACACACACATACATACAAACTACATACACCACACACATACACACACACACACACCCACACCACACATACATCCATTTTTTCTAAGGTATGCCAAATGTTCAGAAACCTCTGAAACGTAAAGATATATAAAAATTTTCATTTTCGATTTTTTTGCGATTACTATAACTTGCCCTACGGGAAGTTAATTAATGCGTTCGACTACGACGCGCTTCGATATGTCGCCTCTAAAACAGCGACGCAGCTTGATTGCTTTGAAAAAAGTTCGAATTTTCAAAAAAAGTTAAATAGCAAAAGAAAACTCTAAATATAATCGCTTCTTTCAAAATTTTGAAAATTTTTTAAATGTTCGAAAATTTTGAATTGAAAATTACCAAAAAATAAATTTGAAATTATTTAAAACAATTATTGATTAGTCATTACTTGAATGTTTAATTACGATACGGGAGTTCCAGCAATTTGCCTAAGGCACGATGCCATGCACCACCCGTGGAATTTTATGTGGCATAAATTCAATGATTTCTAAGTAGTACATTCGACAGATTGTAGATGGAGCTATCGCCGGCACATCATTTGAAACTGGAAAAGTCGGCGATTTATGTGCTCTTTGACTAACATCACTCTTTGTCGAAATTTAATTCGATGATGGCGTTGTGTGTATTTTCTTGTGTAGATTTTTATATTACTCTGTCAATAAAATAAGAATTGAACAAAAAGTAAAGGGTTAATTTAGCTTTAATAATTATTTTAAAGTATATATTTATGAAATTTCTAGATACCCATTCTGTTAAGTGATTGTAAATATGATGAAATGAAGTGCTGGTGGAACAGACTCTGATAATGTGAACTAATGTGTATTAAATAATTGAGTTTAATATATTTACTCTAATATTTATCAACGCTGTTTAAAGGTATTTATTCAATTTTTTATTTGTTATTCAATTTCAATATAATTTTGTAAGCACATTTTTTATCATTAACGATGTTTGTATAATTGACAAATACTATGCGTCTATTTGCATACTTAATAAACCTCTCTGAATATTGAAATCTAATCATCATCACAACTAAAATCCTCATATTAATTAATAAATATCCGCAATCGCATTTTGTTTTTGTTTTTGAATGGCGGTATAATTTGTAAACAAGTCATTTTTTAAATACATATTTATGTTCTGTCATCTTGCTATGTTGCGGCAAATTTATCTCGTTTTAATATTATTTCAATATCTGTGTGCATATTATATGTAAGTACTTTACCTTTTTTTTTTCGAAAGGTTGCAAAATTATCTAAAGATTATCAATTTATAACATATTAGAATATGATATAGAATAAACATTTCTCCCGCTTTAAGCTATTTTTAAATAGATTGTGTCAATATTATTTTATATTGAAAAATAAATGAGTTACATATTATTTTTAAAAAGAAAAACTCATTTCATTTGCATTTATTTATTTTGAACAAATTTTCTATGAATAATTTTTTTTATTGCAGGTTTCATTGTTTTTACACAATTTGAAAATGAGTTCTACAGTCAAGTTAGGTGGTACACCACCGGTACACTAGCTTCCACGATCGACACAACCAGTAATTCAAAAACATCCATTAATCATGGGTTAAATTTGGCTTCGCATTTAAATTCTCAACATTTACTACCAAGTAGTGTCCAAGAAGTTTTGATAAATTCTAATTCAGCAGGTCACACAATTGCAGCTCCTCTAAATTCAAATGCTTGCCCAGTTGTTAAGCCAACTATAGATAGCAAAATTGTAGGTGATAAAGCACCTGTTGATATAATATTGGCATGGAAAACAAATATTGAGCCCAAGACAAATATAGAAAATAAAATTAATGCCGATAATAAGGTTATGGATGAAAGTAAACAAATTTTATCTGAACTTGCTACAAATTGCACTGAGAAAAACCACAACCTGTTGTTGAAACAAAATCACAAGTTGTAGATGAGAAAAAACTGGTGCCTAGCATCGCAAAGTTAACAACTCAGTTAAAATTGATGGGGTAAATGCCGATGGGGAAAATAAAATTGATGAGCCAGCTAGTTTAATAAAGAATAATGTAAACAATGATCCGGTCATACAACGAATCAAACTAAAGCAGAAGTTGACACTGATTCTAGTACTAAAGTCCCCGAGGCTGAAAATAAAGTATCCGTAGAACCAATTAGTGTAAAAACCAAAGAACCAGAAAGTCCAAAATCACCTACCACAGTTAATCCTAATAACAATGTTACTTCTACAGTCTCATCTCCAGTTAGTATAAGTACAGAGGTTACTACTACTCAAATTACATCGACTCCTCCTGCAGAGAATAGATTTATTGCAAAACCAGCAAGCACTATGAAGTTAGCTACCGTTTCTAGAACTCACATTAAGAGGAAAAGAGATTTGAAAATGAGTGTTAATAGTACACAGGATTCATTGGAAGGTAGTGATACTGAAGTTTCCGAAGAGAGTCCACAAAAATCCAAACGAGCACGTGTTAAAACACAACCATATCAAAGTCCTTTACCTGAATTTGCTTTGATTACTAAGCTTTCAGCAAGTATGGCTAAATCTAAAACGAGTGATGACAAGCTAATCATATTTTACAAGTTAGTTATTACCAATTTATTTTGAATTTTAAATTTTTGTATTATATATGAGCTCTCGTATATATTCATTAGTATTCAAATGTGATAATTTATCTCGAATAAAATTATTATATACATTGCATAAATATTTGTGTACTTTGCAGATAATTTATTTTGGAAACAAAATGATTGTTAATTTTTTTCAGGAATGAATTTTTGGCAGTTCGCAATTCAGAAGGTGGATTTTTTATTTGCCCAAGCTATGCAAAATGTCTACAATCTTCACCTAAAATCGCATTCTTTGGTTGTCTCAAGACGAAAATGATTCTACAGGGAGAAACATATTCACCAGATTTTTATGACTTTATAGGTAATTATTTATTTTTCCATTTGTTGTGAAAGATATTTATGTTTTTGTAATATTTTACTTTTTTATAATTTCACAGCCTATGATTTTCAACCAATTTTTTATATAGTTGATTTTTGATAGTATGCTAAAGTGTTGCATGTTTTGAACTAATTGAAAGTGTTGTGTAACATAAAAGTAAAGTAGTTAGTGAAGTAAGTTAAGTAGTAAAATAAGTAAGTTGTAATTTGGCACTTATATTTTGTTATATTGTTTTGTTGCAGATTTTGATTGCATTTTAACAAATTTGAACCTAAATAGAATGGATAAACGTTTGTATAAATTGCCTCCTGCAGAATTAGAGCGCACCAAAAGTATTCTACAGCGTGCTCTTAATGTGGAACAAGGAATTTGTTCTAATTTAGATATTACTGAAGAACACCCTGATGGACGTAAGTATAAATATTTAAAAGAAACCGATTGATAGAAAGAATTTTTGCTATTAAGATTTAGAATTTGTTTTTGATATATTTTTAAACAGTTATTATGAACATGTAACAGTTATGAAGTAATATTTTTTTTATTTTTAATTTATATTGAGAAATTTAAAACATTTCCATATAACAAGTAAAACTTATAAGTTTTAATAATAATCTTAGCTTCATAAGTAAAACAAAGTGTGCTAATAGTTTGCAAAACTTAACTTATAAAATTTCATATTGATTTCATTTTATCTTTTTATTCTTTTGTTTGTCTTAATTTCTTGTTTCTAACTAGTTTGTAATTTTAGTCCTAATGCCAAAAATTAAATTTAAAAGAAAAATGACATATATTCCTGAAACAATTTGGAGAGTTAATATGGGTGTAAATACATTCTGCCTATTATTACAAAATGTAGAACTTTTTAATTAAGGTTTAGTGTACACCCAACTAAAATAACACCCATTATAAATTTATCTTTATGTTTTTATAAGTAGGTTTTTATTTTCTGTAAATGAACTGCATTCATTTTATTGGCTTCATTATTCCAATTATTTGTATAATAATTTTTTAATTTTTAGTTGATTTGTCATTGTATCGCGATGAAGCTCAGCTTGATAATAAAAAGAAAAAAGCAGCTAAGGCAAAGAGGAAAGCTGAATTGCTTGAAGCAAAGGTTGGCTAAAAAACATTTACATGCAATCAATAAAAAATCTAAAAAAATTAAGAAATCCCACAAGAAAAGAAAAGTAAATAGTGCTGCTATAGTTAAGGCGACAAAATCTAAAATTGCTTCTAAACGTGCCTCACCTAATAAAAAGGTTATTAAAGTACATTCATTTATAGAAATTATTATATACAAAGTATATTATTTTTCCACAAACTAAAACTATCTGATATGCTTATCATAATTAAATTGTTATTAGATTAAAAAGTTTGACTTTCTTCTATTTTAATAAAAATCTTAATTTTTGTAGTTCTATCATACAATAAATGCATTTTGAATTTATTCAACCAATTTTAGGAAAGCTATGCGCCAGTGAAGTCGGTAGCATCCAGCAGCCGCAGTCGCACAGTGCTATAGGACATGTTGCATCGACATCTAAAGCAAAAAATAGTACATCAAAGAGAAAAGCACAAAGAATCTACTAGAGCTGCTGCAAAACAAAGCGCAAAAGTTCGGTCTTCAGGCAGGAGTAAGTCTATAACTCCAATTTAATAAAAATGTTTTTATGCTTTAATGTCAAACTATAGATAGAGCATATTTATTATGCTCTTGAAGTTAACGTTTGAACTTATATCAAGGCAATGACTGGATTTTGTGTAATACCATTGTCCTTATGTGTTATTCAGATGCAACTGTGCCAGTGGCAACAACAAGCCGATCCACTCGTACTGCAAAATTGACAAAGGATAAGCGTGGTCAAA
>NW_020536547.1:0-26857 GCF_003426905.1 Ctenocephalides felis
AACCTAACCCTATTTCGCACGCTAAAGCATACACTCTTGTACTTTTGCTACATATGTTTTGTTAGGACCAAAAGTGAGTGATAAAGTATTTAAATTTGCTTCGCTTGCAAAATTCACCTCGCGATCTTATAACGCCATAATGAAGATATACAAAGCAGATTATAAGGATGCATGACTGTCTTTTTCTTGCAGAGGGGAAATTTTGAACTTATATTTTACTTAAGTTTCCTAAAGTTGGTTTCAGAGATCATTCTTAACATAATAAGAGACATTAGCAACTTTCTCATCAAAGATTTTGTGTTTTTATAAAGGTTGGACACGATAGATATTTTAAACGTATTGATTAGTTTCACGCCGTAAATAGAAAATTCAATACAAAAATAATCAGAAACTTCTTAATAAAGAAAACCTGAAAAATAAGAAATCTAAAAATTAAAAAAAAAACAAAAAATGAAAAATTTGAAGAATTATTTCTAAAAATTGATAATGTTGTTGTAAGTATCATGTACTAAAGAGGCAGAATTTTGTTTAAAAACACAGAGAATTTGAAAAGATTTTTTTTTTATTTTTGAACAGCAATCAGAAGAACCCAATAGTCCTATATGCTGTTGTGCTGATTTGACTTAATACTAGTCTGTTTGACAGATGGCAGTCCAATCAGTTGTCACATTTCTATATGATATATTATTATTACAATTTCTGTAATAGGGCGAGTATTTTTATTGGTGCAGCAATGCCGGGTGAGGGCTATTTTTGCTTGGAAACATATTGCTATCTATATTTCCAAGTGAAAACCGTTGTCACTACTGCCTGACAACAGGCTGCTCGAAGTGGGTATCGAACCCGGGACCCTCTGATTCAGGTACCATCGCTCTTAACCGCTTACCTACGGGCGAGCCCAATTTGAAAAGATAAATATAGATCCAGCAAATTTTCCAAGGTCACTATTCTTTTCTTTATGTGCGTTAAGCAGGGCTTAAAGGTCCACGAATAATCAGGTTCACCACCCATATCTCAAAAACAATTTAAGAACAATTTTTAACAACAATATTTGAAAGTAGAGAGAAGTCATCTCCTTGATTCTTGCGACTTCGCTATCAGGAAAAATTTGTAACATTTATGGATCTGTCGTCGTTAGCTTTTTTAGTTGTGAGCACTTTTTTTAGTTTACGAGACCTTAATATAATTTTTAAGTATACGTTTTTTAATTGTTTTATAAAAATGTATGTAATATTAAGTTAGATTCAATAGTTTTTATATAAAACTTTTATATAAGCTTTTATGTGGGTGGGATGAAAAGGGCCAACTTACCTTTGAACCAAAGGTGTTGTAAACAATAAAATATAGAAAAAGTAAATTAAGTTAATGAAGCAATTTTGCAAAAGAGAAATTAAATAAATAATTATTTTAACTCTGCTGATGAAAAAAAAATTTGTAAAAAAAAATTACTCATAGAATTTATATTTTGCATTGGTTGAATAATGTAACTATTATTTAGTAAAATTCCTTCAAATTAATAATACAAATAAAACAATAATCTTCAATACAATTAAAGACATTGGATCTGTTCAGCCCATGACTGTCCTATTTTACCCGCCCTATGAAGTTAAAAAGACCAGGTGACAAATTTTTGAAAACCAACAAAAACAACAAATATTCTACAATATGAATTAGATGGGAGCTGTAGTGAACATAATTAGATAGTTGTTTGTTTGATATGTGTTTATTTATTGTGGTACAATTAGTTTAGTTTTGTCAATATAATTGCTCAAAGTCAAATTGGATCTTTGTGTCTTGCTCTACCCTATATATATAAATTATTCGAACATATTTTCCAGTTTTACAATAGAGGTAAAAATATCGTGAAATATATTAACTAAATAACAAGTCGATTTATACATTCAACTTCTGGTTATAAATTTGGTGTAAGTCTTGTATAACAACGAAGCAAGGAACTTTGCCAACAATACTCATGTCTTATATTTATTCTCTTTATTATTATTTTCGTCCTACGTACTTATATTTTATGCAGGGTGCTTCAAAAAACTTTTCTAATCTATTATATGGTTTATATTATTATTTTACGATACTCTAAAATCAAACTTTTGATTTTAAAAGTTTTTTTTTATATAAATTTATATATATTCGCTCGGTTTTAGTAAACATTATATAAAAGTTTGTAATTGATGATACGTAATCGTAGTCATTCTGTTATTTATCTTTTCATGTCTATGTAGGACAGTTGTAAATATATTATTGAATAAAAAAAATATCTTTTCATAACATTTATTGAATCTTTTCTGAAAACTGTACAAAGGACAAAATAGATCACCTAATCAGTAATAGTCAAAAAACCGTGGGAGTAAAACCCAGAGCAGACATATTTTGTCAATCTATTGATTAAAATAGATAATGGAGTGACACATAGAACTGTATTTTACAGGTGACCTAAAGAAAGTTCACATGTCGTATCATATCGACCTTATAAATATTTAAAATTATTGATTTGTTCACTTGTTCGGTGTAATTGTATGGGACAGATGAAATATAAATAATATCGAATTATGTATTTATGGGTTTCTATATAATTTCAATCTAATTTGTTTTCTTTATTAATAACTTTTGAATTAGTTTTGGTTAAATAGATTTAAAGCAATTTTCTAAAATCTAATAAACTAGATACAGGTGCTTGGTTAAAAAGCTCTGTAAAAGCGGAATCCAATACAGCTTTATCATAACTAATATTTTTCTATAAACCAATATTGAACTAATAGTCTAATTGTATAGAAAAATGGCTTGAAGTGTTACTGTTTTCAGCTAAATGGCTGAAGTTCGATTTGTTTCATTTATTATATTACATTTATTTATATCAATTTGCCTTCACTTATACTAGTTTTTGGAAAATATTTTTAGCAATAATTTTGTTAATTTACCAGTTATCTGGGAGAAAACTAAATTAAATGGTAATTGTAACACTAAACTACCTGCAAATACTAAAAACTGTCCTTAAATACGACGCATTTATTAATCAAAAAAATCATACAAAAAGGAACAAGTGTCACAACCGGTCCACAACCCTATGATAATTCACTATCATGACAGGCATAAACATAGGTTAAAAAACAATAGCAAAACTTTTAACATACTTTTTTGAAACAAGGTTACAAGAAATAAACCGTTCTATGGGATTACTTTCCTTCTTATAATTGATAAGTCAACATCACGACTGGTGCAAATAAAAATTTCTTCTTTGAAAACAGTCAAAAATGTTAACTAAAAATTATCAGTCAAAATATCACAGTAACTCTATATCAGTATACTGAAATCTTGTCATAATTACAATAGTGACAATCGCCTGCGCATTTTACGAGGAACCAGAAACCGCATGTTCCATCGCACTTGATCAAATTTACGCCACCCCTACTTTCAGAGTATTAGCTTCCACAAACCAGACAGAATCTATTTCTTGTCGTATTGCTTCTCCGTTTCCCTTTTTTTCATGTGTTGTTTTAGTTAATAATGCAAACTTGTTCCAACAAACATACTTCATCTTTCTCCCTTTCAAAATCAGTATAGTTTAGGTGCATAGTATTTCCTACTTTTTAAATTAGTGATAAAATTTATATACTTTATAATTAATATTCTAACCCAAAATTCATCATGATTGTTTCATCTTTTTTCATCTTTCTATCTTCTTCGATACTTCTTCCAGATTTTTCCAATTTTTATAATTTTATATTACGATTTATATTTTATATTATTTTTTTATAATTTTATATCACGGGTCGAATACATCGCAGAGACGCTTATCAGAATCATGTCTCATACACCTTTTTAAAAAATAGCATAAACAATAGAGTTGATACTTCTTCACTGTGAGAGAATTACCAAGTAGTTTTAAACAATGTTTCGAAATTCATACCTTTAAAATAATTACATATCCTGATTCGACGTTTTATTTATATTAATTTTAATTTTAATTTTTCTTTTTCTTTTAATCTTTATCTCAATTCTACCAACTATGTCCACCCTCGCAATTGTCATCTGTTTATATTTTACTATATGTACCCCTCCTCGCGTTGTCAAACCTTAAATTCTCTGGTCAGTTCGTGTGCCTTCTACCTAAATTTAACATGTAGTGCGCACATTGGTGCACATTTAGGCTTCACTCTTGCATCGGAATACGGAATTGCGAGATGTACTATACAATAAAAAATTCGTTTTAAACAAAATTATATATTGTTCCGATTTAAAATGACAAGAATTGTTTTTTTTCGTGCATTTGTGAACAATTATCATCATGAAATAATTAGGATTATTACAATTACATGTAAGTTTTTACACCATACCACTTTCTTATAAACTAGTTTTAATTAATAGTTTTAATCTGTGTTTTTAAACTAGAGTCCACTGAGGATGACACAAAACTATGTGTCGAAACGTATGGAAACAATATAAATGTTTTAAAAGTCATACAAGTTTTTAATTGATGTATTGCCCTGAAGACTGAATCTCATATATATATATATATATATATATATATATATATATATATATATCTATATATAAAAGAGGATCGCTTTATGTGCTAACACTTATAACTCACGAACGGCTGAACCGATTTAGATGAAAATTGGCAGGGAGGTAGTTTAGAGCCAGGAGAAGGACTTAGGATACTTTTTATCCCGATTTTCAGTTTAATTGATAGTATATTTATATATATAAAAAAAATACTACTAGCTAGCCCGGCCACGCGTTGCTGTGGCTCAGTAATTGGTGGCAGAGAGGTAGTTTAGAGCCCGTTTTTCATTCTAATTCAGAATTAATTATTTATAAACTATCCATGTAGTTTATTCAATCTATGATACTATATATATATATATATATATATATATATATATATAGGTGAAGTGAAGTTTATAATAATGCCGCGACCAAGACTATATATATATATATATATATATATATATATATATAAGGTGAGTGAAGTTTATAATAATGCCGCGACCAAGACTATATATATATATATATATATATATATATATAATATATATATACGAGGTCTGTTCAAAAAGTACCCGGATTTTTCGTTTTTCAAAAAAATATTTATTTATTCGTCTACATTAATGTGGTCCCCTTCAAAGTAGTCCCCCCCAGATATAATACACTTATGCCAGCGTTTTTTCCAATTTTCGAAGCACCCTTGATATTCACTTTTTGATATGTCCTTGAGCACTCTCAGCGATTCGGCCTTATTTCTTCAATCGAGAAAACCGCCGTCCTTTCATGGGTCTCTTCAACTTTGGGAATAGGAAAAAGTCACACGGAGCCATATTTGGTGATATGGAGGTTGGGGCATGACTACGGTATTGTTTTTGGCCAAAAATTACGAACAAGCAACGACGAGTGAGCAGGTGCGTTATCGTGGTGCAACAGCCATGAATTGTTTTGCCAATTGATATGCCAACTTCATCAGCAACTTCTCTAATTGTGATTCGGCGATCATTCATAACCATTTTTGCCACTTCTTTCACATTTTCATTGTTTGTTGACGTGCTGGGTCGACCGGAGCGTTCGTCATCTTCAACGTCTTCGCGGCCATCTTGGAAACGCTTATACCACTCGTAAACACTTGTTTTTTTCATAGCAGACTCACCATAGACTTTTTGTAACATTTCACACACTTTGTTACACTTTATTTCATTTTTTACGCAAAATTTAATACAAATTCTTTGACTTTTCAATTCTTCCATTGTAAAAATCGCCGAGCTCAGAAAAACACGTCGAACCTTAGCGACTACCACAGACAAAGTAAACAGTGAATATAGCTGAAAATTTCATCATACTTTAGGGGCATGTATACCAACACAATAAAAAAAAATTTTGACAATCAGACACTCCAGACCCGCGAAATTTAAAAATTCCGGGTACTTTTTGAACACACCTCGTATATATATATAAGGTGAAGTGAAGTTTAATAATAATGCCGCGACCAAGACTGAAAAAGATCATTACTTACATTTACATGTACATTTTGTTAAATAACTTATTCCCAGAATTTATCAAAGAATGGTTAGTAATATATGAAGGTACGGGGTTAAAAGTTTCACGACCAAAGTGTCAAAATCCAGTAAAGCTGAAGCATTGTTTAACAACATTATTTGAAAGTGAAGGGAGAAAGATGTATAACCAGCTATAACCTTGATTCTTATGACTTTGATATTGGGAGATAAACGGTCATCTTTGAAAATCCATAGTAAAAGTATTTTCTTCTGTTGGTAGCTTTTTAGCATTAGTTAAAAATGTAATTATTTTGTAAAATACCTTTAAAATTAAAATAAGACATTAAACCTGTTTGCCATCTGGCCGTTCCAAGTTACCCCGCCTATAGGGTAAAAAGGTCTAGATAACAAATTTTTGAAAGACAGCAAAAAAAGCACATTTTTAAAATGACGAAGTCTGTAGTTTTACTGAACGTAGTCAGCTAATCGTTCGTTTGAAATATTTTTGATTCTCTAGAAATTGTTTAGAATATACCTTACTTAGCAAAACAACGTTTGCCGGGTCAGCTAGTATATATATATATATAAACTGTTGTATAACGATTTAGGACACGTACCTATTTTCAGCTTTTTTTATTCATTCCGCATTTTCCATCCGCGCCGTAACGTTATTTTTATTCGTTTGTTTGTGTTTTTCTCGAGGATGTCGCGAACCGACCAAAACCCCTTCTAGCTTTGCTTTTGTTTGATTCTCTCAGCCGAGGAAAAGAATTTTCAACAGCCCTGATTTAAATACGCACGATGTTATAAATGGATCTCGTGCTTTGTGCTCGCCATGTAGTATTTTCTTATGGGACTTAAACAAATATGAGATTTTTGTTCGATGCGGATATCTATTTCTTTGTGGCTTTTGGCAAAAACGTATCGGAGCAGATATGCAGGAGTATTTATTTTATTAAAGTGCTATGTTGAAATTTGTGTTATTACACGAATTGGATAATACTAATATGAAATATCAATGTATGCATATATGTACATATGAAATACTTTTAGCTATCTATTTAACTTTATGCAGCTATCAAATAATACAATTTTTCTTGAATTATTTATAAAACATAGCATGCATATAGAATGTAAAACTACTGAGAATGTAAAACTCCATAGATACTGAAGGCATAATTATTTTCTACACATTTCATTAGATTCGGTTCATCTTTACATAAATTGGTGTTATAACAATGCGAACCTTCTATAAAATCGTGCATGGTCTTTCTACAAAAGTGAAAATTACTTATCGTTGTAGGGGAGACTGAGTACGGTTGTGCCAGGGTACGGTAGTGACAGCCTTAATAACATCTAAATTACACTGATTTTGAAGGAGTCATAAGTATTTTTTTAATTTCTATTTTTCTTTCGATAACTGTTACTTGTATTCCAGTAGTTAATTACCAGCAATTAGTTTTTGCGTAGATAATTTAGCTCAGTCATAACGATGATTTGCTTTTAGGTATGCGTTGGATACGGTTGTGACAAATTTCGTAGGTATGGTTGTAACATCGATTTTTTGTCTTTTTTGGATGAGGATTTAACAGATAAAGAAAAATCTTACTTAAGACAAAATACGAGAAAGGGAAAGAAAAATACCAGAACAAAAATCACAATGATTTTTTGTTGACTTCGTTTAATAAACCATCGTGGAGGTGTGGACGATTGTGACATTTGCCCTTTTCTTGCAGGTTTTGATTTTATGGCTAATCCATCGTATTTCAGGTCGGTATTTTAGTATGTTCACGTAGACAAATATTCAATTATCAAATAATTTACTTTTCTTTCAACTAATTGGTAAATTTACAAAATTATAGCTGATCTCAAAAAGATGGCACAGCCGTACCCAGTCTCCCCTACTATCAATAGACTTTATGGGTTGTCATTTTCCATCTTAGCAATATAATATTGTATGTCGATACTTATGCGACCATATTCTTGTTGTTGTGAAATTTCTACATTATAAAATATTCTAAGCAATATAGGAAAATGAATCATTTATCATTAAATAAAATATTTTTTACAGAAACTATATGAAATAGACAGTAACTGAATATAATATTTTTGTTGTGTAGAGAATGTAGTGCCAAATAGAGAAAACTGCTTTGATGTTGTAATATTGAAAGAAAGCTAAATATAAAATTATCTCAATTAATTGGTCATTAATTTATTTTTTTCATTTTATGCAGGAATATATATTAAAATTCTCCTAATAGAAAATTCAATATAAATGTGTTTAAATTACTTTCTAATATAAATGTGATGGAAAATTATAAAAAAAAAACTATGTAAATACCATAAATACAAATTTATATATACTTATATCTGCATCAGGCTATGTGGTAGTTATATTATGCTTTATTACATTTGTTTATTATTTTTTGCAGCTCCACCAGAATGCGAGGTGGGTCAGCTGACGTGCAGTCAATATATGTTTAATAAAACATACTGCATACCTCCTCATTATCGCTGTGATATGACCATCGATTGCGTCGATGGCACCGATGAAGCTGATTGCGGTAAGAAATTATTTTCTTTTTTTTTAAATTTTAAATGAAATCTTAAAAAATGCTTTTAGAAAACTTGACGTATTACAAAAATTTCAAAAAAAAAAAATTATGGGCATTACTTCTTATATCCCATTCTAATCATATTCAGTATTACACATTTTTAACTTCTCGTAGGATAAGTTATAATAATCACAAAAAATCGAAAATTAATATTTTTATATATCTATAAGTTTCAAAGCCTTCGGAACATTTCGGCATACCTGTGTGTGTGGTGCGGATACAATATTTTGTCGACGATTTCGAGAGCACGGATCAATCGATTTCGATTATTCAAAAACCGTTCTTCCTATTGATAAGGACACGTGCTGATTAGTTTTTGGCCAAGGCGGGCCCAGCCGTTTTCGAGAACAAAGCATCCGATTTCAATAATTTGAAAAACATTTTATTTGTATTAACAAGGTGAACAACTGATCAAATTTTCATGAAGGCAGATCTAGCGGTTTCGGAGATCTAGTAAAAAAAAGTACCATTTGGCGGTCAAAAATGATCATTAGACATATGCACATCAAAATATCAGATATTTTATAGAAATTTTAACAATAAGTATAAATTATGTTTACATTCCTATGGGTTCCGTTCCGTATTGTATGGGCGCTTACGTTTCTATACAATTAAAGCAGTACGATTGCTTTGAAAAAAAAGTTCAGAATTTCCAAAATATTTCAAAATAAATTTTTCTTCAAAAAGTTTTTTTTTTAAAAAAAAAAAGTAAATTTTTGTCAAAAATAGTTTCTTAAAAATCTTATTTTGTCCGAGTAAAATTTTTTCAAAAATGTGCGCCACGCTAGTTTCTTCTTGTAATACAATTTTTCACAATATCTTGTAACGCAATTGGATCAGGGTCTCTTTCACATGCGAATTAGGCATGTTACCATTACGGTTATGCACGCCGCAACTGTAAAATATTTTAAACATGTACATATTTATTTCACAATGCTTTCTCGACGGACAAAAACTCTTTAAATGCATAAATATTAAGTTGCAATTATGGCATTACAATTTAAAATTTTTTGCAACATTAATGCCTTTCATTAAAAGTACAATTGCATGTATTATATTACTCCATGTCGAAGAAAAATCACGCTTTGTGCATCGTATGATGTAAAAGAGTTTAGTAATGTGACTGGCACGAATTGCGATTAACAAAGAATTGTTTTTATTTTATTTTGTTAAAATGCGTTGCCGAACCGAACCATAAACACGAAAACGCACGTTGAGAGAGTACAACGGTCGCCGGGCATTGTTGGACAATCTACTGTTTGAATAATAATGTTTAAACAATAAACCCGGCTGCGAACAATACTTTTGTTTTGACCATTACCAATTACAATGATGTTGAATGGCCGCGGGCGATAACGTGCTATGCCAACATTGCCGGTTGTGCGACCGACGAATCGCGGTACATAGACATACTACACAGGTAGAGGTACAGAGGAGTCGGTTAACGGTATTTTTACCAATGGACAGATGCAATTATAAAGCTTAACACACTTTCTGCGGGCCGGGTATTGGTACCTGGTTTTAGGATTGTCATTCAACTGCGGGTGCGGGTATTTTCGGGTACTCGGTCGGACACGCTAGATGCGAAGAGCGAACGAAATTTCTTACTATGAGCGGTTGCAACGCTAGTTTTATATTTATTATAAAACTATAATAAAATTATAATTTATTCTTTAAGATTATTTTCGATAATTTTACGTAAATACGTATATATTACATAAATATATGGTATTTTATTAAGGACGATATGTTTTACGTCAGCATTTTTGGTAAACAAACTATTTTTTTTAATACTATATTACCATTTATATATTTTGCTATCTTTGTATTTATTGCGTTTCGATAATTCATATAATTTAATTTTCAAATACAATGTTAAAAATAAGCTATTACATTTTTACAAGCAATCGAACGTAGCTTATAAAATCATATTATTATTTATGTAATTAACTATTAGGTTTGTCACTAATTTATACACCATAAAAATTAATTTCGTATAATATTAAAAACAATCGAATTTTCAACGTAAAACTCTAGATTGTATATAGTATGATTATAAGTGATAAAGGTACTTTATACATGATTGGAGAATGGAATTACTTTGTCTAATTTACGTACCTGGCAACAGGTAATTTTATCAAATACAGTATCCGGCGAGTAATAAAACTAATTCATTAATTTACTGTTGAATGACGAATTTTCGCAATGTTTTTCAATTGTGCTTGGATTAGAGGTAATTTGAAAATGTATGATATCGTATTTTATTATCCAATTTCTTTTATTTGAAAGAATTTAATGGAATTAAATGTATTTAATAACCTGTTACTTCCTATTACCTAAATAAATCTTCAAATTTATATTTAAAATTTAATTAAAAATATTTATCATATTTAAAACAAGCATTTAAGCAAAAATAGTAAAATATAGTATTCTGATTAGAATGGCTTGCGAAGCAAAGTCAGGCTTCGTATGCAATTTAAAAATTTACTATGAAAATAGCAATAGTTTACAGAGAACTATATTAGATATATTAGAACCTTATTTAAATTTGTGGCATCATGTATACATGAACAATTTTTATAATAGTGTAAATACAAGTTTATTATTACTACAAAATAAAACTAGGATTTGTGGGACTATAAGAACAAACAAGGGCCTTCCTAAAGAATTTAAAAATTTGAAACTTAAAAGAGGACGGACAATATTTAGAAGACGCCAAGAAGTTTTGTTGCAATGCTTCAAAAAGAATAGTCCAAATGATTTCTACAATTCTAAACTTATTGCGTAAAAATGTGTAGTGTATAATCGTGTAAAAAACCTACCTATAGCAAACTTTTCTTTGTATTTTGATTAATTGATTTTTATGATTAAATTCATTTTTTTATTTCAGAGACTAAACTTATGACGTAAGAAAACGTATAGAAAATTTTTCTGTGTATTTTGTTTTAATTTTTTAGAATTAATTACATTTTTCATTTCATTGCCTAAACATATGTATCATTGCGTAATAAAATTCAACTTTATTTGCAAATATTTTACCTTCAGTATTGATAGTTTTACCTCATAATAACTTAATATTATAGTATTTACTACTGCGTTTGAATTTGGGCAGTAAGTATTGTACGTAAAAGACTTTGCTTTCATGCCATGCTTACGCATTCGCACCGTTGTAAAAACCCCGCTACGGGTACAAGTTAGCCCGAAATCTTATCCGCCGAAAGTGTGTTAAAATACATTAAAAGTAAAATTATTGATAAGCTTCTCTATTAATTTAGAAGAGCTAACGGCGGCATATGGACAGAATTTATAATCTGTAGTCTGTGCAGTAAATGGAGAGGAAAAAAGGGTATAACTTCTGATTTTTTACTGTGCTCCGATTTGCATGAAATCTGGAAAATATAACGCAAAAATTATTTTATTCTCTTTATCTTGATTATCGAATTTTTAACCCTTTTTGACCCTTAAGAACACAACCCCAAATTGTTTTCATTTTTGAACTTGAGGGTAAGAAAAACCTAATACCAAAATTTCAAGCAAATCGGAGCAAAGTAAAGAAATCAGACCCAAAACGCCCAATTGACTGGAGTAAGTAGGGCAGCTAGGTACTTGTTGTAACAGTTCTTTTTTTAAAATTGATATATCTTGTGATCCACTGATTATATTACTAAGAAATAGAGATAAATAGATGCTGTAACTATTCTTTTACCAAAGCAAGTAAAAATAATTGCTTAATTATTGTTGATTAAGTGGAAACAAGCGCTTGAACTCACTGAGCTTCCGAGACATATTAATTGGAAACACCGTACGCGTACATATTGGGCATAGTCTATTTTTCAAAACTTCAATTAATTTTTATAATTAAACTACTTCCTATGGGTCTCTAATATTCTAAGGTGTTCGGTTTGACTAAAAACTCACCATGCGAAGTTTCATCGAAATCCTTCCGAGTAACCTGGGGTTCTCTTTGCCAGCAATATTTCTATCTATTTTACTTTTTATCTAACTTCATCTATTTTAAAAATATATTTGATTTAAATTTTTACTTCCGTACCTTTTTGATATGGTTGGTATGCATGGGTACCCCCAAGATTTAAAATATCGCGACAGTTATTTTTATATATAAAAAAATGCAATTTGTACCATTTAGTTTAGCACCAGGCGCGATTCGTTTTTTTTTTGTCCAGACCATGTTACCCATAAAATGAGAAAAAAATTATGCTTGTTTCAATTCTAATTATAGTTTTAATAAAAAAAAACATTTACCGTATAACGACTATTACCGGTATAATGACCTATAGGAGATATGGTGTTTAATGGTTGAATTAATTTGTCTTTTTTGTTCTATTTTATATGATGAGAAGTTACGCATGTTGCAAATCGCTCATCGTATAAAAACTCATAAATGAGTCCCTCGCCCTAAAGCCAGTGATGCGCTCGTAAACTTTCATGAAACAATACTTAGCCGCGAGTCAAGGTGAAGTTAAATATGCATGAAACGGAGACAGCGTAAAATCATCTCAAATAATATATATTATATATACACACACACTATATATATATATATATATATATATATATATATATATATATATAGTATAATCTTTCAGGACATATAACATTTCATGATCAGTGCGGCATTATTAGGACATGGAGGAAAGGTCCCTTATTAGTTTAGTAAATTCCAAAAAAAATTTATTTGCACTAAATATTCCATAACTATTTCCTCGGTGGGGGGGTAATACTATTTAAACCAACTTACCTATATATTATGCGGTAGCGATAATAAATGAAAATAAGCCCATTCGGGCACAGTAGTGTGAAATGACAATGGAAAACCTCTCACACTTCGATTCGTTTCTTCTCTCAATAGAGTTGGTGTTCAATTCAGCTTATTGACCTGTCCTAGGGCAGTACTACCTGTTATTATTTACCTACGCATATGTAGAGGTAGTAGAATGACTGAATCAATAACCTACTGTATCATCCATCGTAAATATCGATCTAAAAAAATTTTGCTGTCGATTTTCGTGAAATTGCCCTTATTATACAGTTCAGTAAAAACATACATTATAAATTTCTTTCAATTTATTATCAAATTCATTTTTTTACTATTCCAGCGTATCGCAAATGTCAGACCGACGATTTCCATTGCGGTCCAGCGCCTTCAACTGCTGCGTCGACTTCGATTCCATCAACAATGATGGCGACGACATCATCCGATCTCTGCATACCTAAAGAGAAACGTTGTGATGGTTATTTAGATTGCAGGTATTGTTACATTATCTATATATTTAGTAAAATGGTATGCATTGTGATATTATGTTGATATGAAAATGATATATCAAATAGCATATCATGGTTTCCATATTAATTTTTTTATTCGTATATTGATTTTTCATTTGTTTTCTTAGATATTACTGTAAACATAAATTGAGTTGTTTAAGAAACGGAATAAAATAAATAGAAAATTATTAATTTCAAGAGTTTTGTAATACAAGTTCTAGTGCTTCTTATTTTAAAAGACTTCTTATTGAACTGGTATATAAAGAAAGAAAATGTACTTTTTTATTGAATATTCTAATAGTGTTTTACGAATAAATAAATACATTCATAACCATATTTTATTTTAGGAGCGGGAGGGACGAAGAAAATTGTCCAGCAGGAAGCGGTCAACCTGGTGTAGTTATGGGCGTAGCTTGTACTTTAGAACAATTCAGGTGTTCTAATGGTCAAAAATGTGTTGAGTCATCTGCTAAATGTAATCACAGGGACGACTGTGGCGATGGAAGTGATGAACAAGGATGCAGTAAGTTCTCCCATGATTAGCATGATTATGTAAACAAAATGTTCTAAATTTTTAAAACAATTGAGCTGATGTTATACCGCATTTAATTACAATATTTACTATGAAGAACTATGGAAATTTTGTAAACTGTCCAACATATTAAAAAATAAACAAAACTTACAAAAGTAAATGAATATTAAAAAATAGAAAAATTAGAAAAAAATGATCATCTGGAAATTTTTGAATTCAAGTTTTAATAAAATAAAGATTTTGTATTTAAAAAAAAATATTCCTTAGAATATCTCTAGAGCCCTAGTGGTTGCATGATATGGTCGCTATTACAGGTATTATAAATTGTAATTAAAGTAATTTGTGCAAAGCTGCCGGTTAATCCAAACTAAATTACGCAGAGCAGGAAGAAAGGACATTTCTTTTCTTGCCGCTTCACGAAGCTTATTCCTTCTACTTTCTTAATTGCTTAAAGTAGATTGCAATATGTGAAACGGCTACTGGTACATTCATTAAGAGCCAGTCTTTTAATAGTCACCTTAAATGCCTCTTCGAGTTTTAAATAGTATATATTAACATTTGAAAATGCCTTGTAAAATCGAATGGTAATAATTCAGCTAATTTTTAATTCAGCTAAGAACAAGTGCATCAACATATTATTCAAGAAGACCATTCAAGTTGAATAACTTAAATACTGTTTTATAATGTACTATTTAGATTTTCCACCCTGTCATGCCGGTCAGTTCCGTTGCGCAGATGCGCTCTGCATACCTGCATCATTTCATTGTGACGGATATCATGACTGTTCCGACGGATCTGATGAAGCTAACTGCACTGGATCGGCTGCTTGTCCTGGAGATAAATTTCTGTGTCCACAGAGTTCTCAGTCCGGCAGTAACTCAGCTCTGCAACCGAAATGCATCGCACGAACGCAGCTTTGTGATGGCAAACGAGATTGTGAAGATGGAGCTGACGAGGAAGCTGCGTGCTGTGAGTTGAAATAGGATTATTTATTTTATTTTTGTATTGTTACCAAATTAAATTTATATATTTGACTAAGTGTTCTACCTAGAATTTAAAATAAAATAACATATCACTAAAATGAGTATTGCTTCAAATGAGTGTTGCCGGATAAAGTCAATATCAAATTTTATTCGATTTATCATATTTATTATTTTATCGGAATAAGAGGAAGCTTAAATTTACATAATAAATAGTTTCTATTTGATATTGAATATCGCTACTTTTATTCATTACAGCTACGGCATCATGTCCCGCACTGGGTTGCGAACACAAATGCGCGGCGTCTTTGACTGGTGGGCGTTGCTATTGTCCTGCTGGAAGGGCATTGAATATAGCCGATAATCGCACATGTTCAGATTTGGATGAATGTTCTGAATGGGGAAAATGCGATCAGCTTTGCGAAAATACAGACGGAGGATTCCGGTGCAGTTGTGCCCATGGATATATGTTAAGAAATGGCGAAGGAAACGGTTAGTAATAGTAATAATTTTATAATAATACAATTAATTACGAACTTGTTTTTCATCTTTATAGGTGGAAGATGTGCGGCTCCAGATTCAGGTTCTATGGAGTTGATATTTGCACACGAACGAGCAATTTTGAGAATGTCTCATTTAGGACAGGACGCAGTAAGTATAAAATATAATCTTATATATTATATATAGTTTTGCATTATAATAACTCAACCAGTCATTGATTTCAAAACGTAATTAATTGGTTCGGTTTAATTATTATTCTATTTACGTGAATATTAATAGTATGTTCTATTTTATAGGTCAGCATAGCAAATGCAACTGGTGCCAGTGGTTTATCATTTCACTACGAGCGCAATATGTTATTCTGGTCGGACGTAAAAACGCGAAAAGTTCACGCGCAAACACTAAACGGTGCATCATTTGCGTCTTTTACGTCTGGTGATAAAGATATTGCTATTCCGGGAACATGGTCACCTGTTGCCATAGCAGTCGATTGGGTTGGAGACAAATTATATGTGGCTGACAGTGTTGGTCAAAAAGTTGATGTTTTTGAATTTGATGGTCATTGGCATGCTGTCGTCCTTGGATCAAACTTAACCAGTCCTGCAGACATCGCTTTAGATCCTACGTCTGGACTAATGTTTGTTGCTGATGGTGGGCACGTTCTAAGAGCTCATATGGATGGTACGCATGCTCGCAGCATTGTTTCAGAAGCGGCTTACAAAGCTTCGGGTGTTGCTGTGGATGTCATAGCAAAGAGAGTGTTTTGGTGTGATTCGTTATTAGATTATATTGAAACTGTAGATTACGATGGCAACAAGAGAGTTATGGTATTACGTGGTCAACCCGTTCCAAGTCCATCTAGATTAGCGCTATTTGAGAATCGAGTATTTTGGACTGACGGTACAAAGCAAGGTGTTATGTCCGTAAATCGGTTTGAAGGCACGCCTAGCATCCTAGCAATTTATAAATCAAAAGAGGTTCGTGATCCTAGGGCTGTTATAGCAGTTCATGCTTTGAGCCAACCGAAGGCAGCATCTCCATGTGGCAATAATAATGGAGGTTGTCAACAAATGTGTGTTGTAACCGCGATATCATCAGATCAAAGTTCACCTGCTCCGCTCGGATTCAGATGCGCATGCCATACTGGCTGGAAATTAGCTTCAGACTTAAGAAATTGTAATCTCGTAACAGAATTTCTCATGTACTCTCAGCAACGTTTCATCAAAGGCAAAGTTTTGGACCCTGTTATCGAAGGATTTAGCGATGCAATCCTACCAGTTGTATCAAGGAGAGCTAGGTTTGTTGGTTTGGACTTCGATGCAAGAGATCACCATATTTATTATTCTGATGTTCTTCAAGATGTTATATATAGAGTTTACCGCAACGGAACTGGTAGAGAAATTGTGCTAGCTTCACAAAATGAAGGAGTGGAAGGCTTAGCAGTTGATTGGGCATCTAAAAATCTTTATTATATAGACAGTCGTAAAGGAACTCTAAATGTCTTATCAACTAGAAATGTTACACATAGACGCACGTTACTACGAAATTTGAAGCGCCCAAGAGCTATTGTAGTTCATCCTAATCGAGGTTACATATTTTTCTCTGAATGGGATCGTCCAGCAAATATTTCAAGAGCCAATAGTGATGGCACAGGATTGATTGTGTTTAAAAATGTGACATTAGGCTGGCCTAATGGTTTATCAATTGACTTCAAAGAAGATCGTGTATATTGGTGTGATGCTTTATTAGACCATGTGCAACATTCGAATTTGGATGGTACTGATGTTAAAACTGTGAACTCTAGATTAATCAGACATCCATTCTCTATAGTCA
This sequence comes from Ctenocephalides felis, assembly GCF_003426905.1. Lineage (NCBI taxonomy): Eukaryota > Metazoa > Arthropoda > Insecta > Siphonaptera > Pulicidae > Ctenocephalides > Ctenocephalides felis. The sequence continues at coordinate 17,747 of NW_020536547.1, forward strand.
TTCATAATGAATGGATGTATATAACGGACTGGAGGCTAGACGCTATAGTGCGCTTACATAAGTTAACTGGTGAGCAAGAAGAAACAATGGTGAAAGAACCTCAAACTAATCGTCTATATGGTGTTAAAGTCTATAGTGAAGCAGTGCAAGTGGTTGATCGTAATCAACCTTGTTCTATTGACAATGGTGGCTGTGATAAAATTTGTTTTGCTGTACCAAGAAATGACACAAAAGGAACATTAATGGCTCAGTGTGCATGTCCCTATGGTGAAAGAATTTCAGAAGTCGATGGAAGAACGTGTCAAGCTGATCCGAATGCAGAACCACCAGTACAAGCTTGTCCAAATTCATGGGACTTCACATGTAATAATCAGCGTTGTATACCTAAATCTTGGGTTTGCGATGGTGACAATGATTGTCTGGATAATAGTGATGAGGAACAGAACTGTACTAGTTAGTATACTTTTCAACATTTCAGTAATCTTCACTATCTTTACTATCATTATTTAATTTGTCACATAAATGATAAAAATTACTAGGTTCATTATTATTCATATACATATTCATATATCTATATATTGTATCAGTGTTTAAAATATTAATATTTATTTACAGAACCTACATGCGGTGCTAACGAGTTTCAATGCAAATCCGGGCGATGTGTACCCCTTACATTTAAATGTGATGCTGAAAATGATTGCGGTGATTTTTCGGATGAAACTGGTTGCGTAAATCTTACATGCAGTTCTTCACAATTTGCATGTGATAACGGACGTTGTATTCCAAATACTTGGAAATGTGACAGTGAAAATGATTGTGGTGATGGTTCCGATGAAGGCGATTTTTGCGCAGAAAAAACATGTGCTTACTTCCAATTTACATGTCCTCGTACAGGGCATTGTATACCGCAATCATGGGTTTGTGACGGAGATGACGATTGTTTTGATAAGCAAGATGAAGTTGATTGTCCCCCTATAACATGCTTACCGAGTCAATTCAAATGTTCTGATTTGAGGCAATGTGTTCAAGAAGCATATAAATGTGATGGCATACCTGACTGTAACGATGGCAGTGATGAATTAGGTTGCCCTTCAATCGCACCTGATAGGTGCAACGATGAAAAACAATTCCAATGTCAAAGCTCAGGCATATGTATTCCAAGAACTTGGCATTGTGATGGTACACCAGATTGTGATGATCATTCAGATGAACCACCTTCGTGTGGGCAAGTTGATTGCGCTCCTAACTTTTACAAATGCAATAACTCTCAATGTGTTTTCAAAGCATATATTTGTGATGGAAAAGATGACTGCGGAGATGGTTCAGATGAAAGTGCTGAGCACGCGTGTGTTCCTCCGCCATTTAGATGCCCATCTGGGCAATGGCAATGTCCGGGAGTCACAAATAGATGTGTTAATATGACATCTGTTTGTGATGGTAAACAAGACTGTCCTAATGGTTCAGATGAAGGCCCGGGTTGTGACTTAGCGGAATGTATGCATCAAGGCGGATTATGTTCAAATGGATGCAAACAAACACCATTAGGGGCTATGTGTTTATGTCCACATGGTGAATCCCTGGGCAATGATTCATTTACATGTGAAGATATCAATGAATGCTGGCCACCTGGTATTTGTTCTCAAACATGCACAAATGTAAAATCTTCATATTATTGTTCATGTACTGATGGCTACATTCTAGAACCAGATAAACATTCTTGCAAAGCTGTGAATCACTCTGCTGCTTTCCTAATCATTTCCAACAGACACTCTATATTAGTAGCCGATCTTAAAGAACAAGGGTTGGAACGTGTTCCTATTATTGTAGAAATGTCGTAGCTACGGCGTCAAATATGCATACTGGTACAATCTTTTGGAGTGACATGAAATTAAAGAAAATATCTCGACTGGATCGAGGTAGCGAACCACGAGAAGTAATGTCAACTGGTCTAGACTTAGTGGAAGGACTCGCATATGATTGGGTCGGTGGTAATTTATACTGGTTGGATAGCAAATTAAATACAATAGAAGTTTCTAAAGAAAATGGTTCTAATCGAATTGTGCTTGTTAGAGAAAATATTACTCAGCCCCGCGGCATGTGCTTGGATCCTACACCAGGTACAAGATGGTTGTTCTGGACAGATTGGGGAGAAAATCCTAGAATTGAACGTGTGGGTATGGATGGCACAATGAGATCTACTATAATAAATACCAAAATATATTGGCCTAATGGCTTAACGCTAGATACTGCTAATAAACGCGTGTACTTTGCCGATTCTAAATTAGACTTTATTGATTTTTGTAATTACGATGGTACTGGAAGGCAACAAGTTTTATCGGGAAGTCATTACTTGTTACATCCGCATTCCTTGTCCTTATTTGAAGATACGTTATATTGGACCGATAGGCAATTAAATAGAGTTCTATCAGCACACAAATTTAAAGGTACAAATCAAACAGTGGTTTCTCATTTAATATCTCAACCATTATCTATACATGTTCATCATCCTTCGTTACAACCTATGTCAGATAATCCATGTATCAAAGCCAGCTGCCAACATATATGCTTATTAAGTCCATCTGAGGCAAAAGGATATGCATGTAAGTGTAAACCTGGCTATAAGCTTATATCTGAAGGTAAATGTACAGAAGAAGACACTGCGTATTTGATGGTTATGAAAGGAACTCAAATCATTGATGTACCTTTAGTAAATAGTGATTCTAGAGCAGGTACAATGTCTCCAGTTGTTGGTATTGAAGGAGGAACCGGGTTAGACTTTGATAGAAAAGGCGAGACGTTATACTGGGTACAAGGAAAAGAAGAAGATGATGAAAATTGTACCATTTATACAACACCTTATGGAGGTGGAAATAAAACAGAATTTCTTGGAGTTAACACTGGTATTATAGGAGCTCCATTTGCTATTGCTTTTGACTGGCTTGGTAGAAATCTGTTTATTGCCAATAAAATTGCGGGCAATTTAGAAGTTATTAAAGTTGACGGTAAAGTAAAACATAGAAAAGTAATTCTGGCTAATGACGGAAATGCTACGTCTGTAGCTAAGCCGAGAGCTATGTGTTTAGACCCATCGCAAGGCAAACTTTACTGGATAGATGAGGGCGGTTTCGGTGTTCCTTCCAAAGTTGGCAAAGTCAATATGGACGGTACAAATTCGATTGTTTTAATAAAAGATGTAGAAAGACCTGAAACTATAACTATAGATCTTGAAACTAAAATGCTATATTTTAGCTCCCAGCATCCCCCAGCCGTTATAGAGATGAACACTAACGGTGACGACCGGCGAACGTTGCTTTCTGAGAAAAATGATATTGCAAGACCTAAGTCATTAGCAGTTCTTGATCGTAGGCTATACTATTTAGATCCACTTCATGAAAAAATTGTGCGAGTGGATTTACCAAATGGTGATCATCCAAAAATAATAATGGAAAATGAAGCTGATTTACGATCACTTACAATGTTTAAGAAAAGATCTTTCAGTCAGCATCCTTGTTTAGTAGATAATGGAGGTTGCGAACAATTATGTATCCCAGCTGAATCAAATTCAAGAGTATGCGCCTGTAGTATGGGACACAAGAAGGAAAATGAAGTAAGGTGTAAACCTTATCGCACATTCGCTGTCGTTGCACAATTAGATGTTGCTAGAGGATATAGTTTAGAAGATAGTTCCGAAGCCATGCTGCCTATTTCTGGACCAGGACATCATATTTTACATGTTGATATTTTATATAAAGAAAATTGGATATATTGGGTAGAATTCAATAGGGGTCAGTGGAATGGAATATTCAGAGTACGTCCTAATGGTTCAGAATTGCAACAAATAATAAAGGATGGTATAGGAAGTAATGGAATCAGAGGTTTAACGATTGACTGGATTGCTGGTAACATGTATTTCACAAACGTCTTTCCGCATGAAAACTATGTAGAAGTTTGTTGGTTAGATGGAACTAATCGAAAATTACTAGTCAAAACGACAACCGATGCGCCTAGAGAACTGGCTGTAAATCCATTAAAACGAGTGCTCTATTGGATTGATTATGGCCAATACCCAAGAATTGGAAAAGCTTTGTTAGACGGTTCTAATTGGACTCCATTGGTTACATCAGGTATATCGAATCCACGTGATTTGACCATTGACATGTTAACGCACGATGTATATTGGGTTGACTCCAAACTCGATATGATTCAAAAGGTGTCATATAGTGGTGGCAATAGACAAGTAATTCGAAGAAATTTACCAAATCCAATGGGTTTAGCAATTCATGTGGTTGATGTTTATTGGGTAGATAGAAATTTGCAAACTGTATACAAAGCTTCTAAATTGCCTGGAAATACGACTTTACCGGAAAGAGTTAGAATAATTTAGATAAATTGCGAGACATTTCAATATTTGAACGCATCAAACAACCTTTGAGGAATTACATCCATGTTTGAAATTGGAGTTGGCGGTTGCGAACAACTTTGTTTGTGTGCATGCCAAGAGAATCGTCAAGACGCTCCTTGCTTTCAAATAGTGAATGTGCAATTGGAAAACTCGCTGCCGATGGTAAAAATGTTAAACTGTGAACGAATATATTGTGTTTTCAAACAAGAACTGAAATTAGAGGTGTTGCTCTGGACCCTAAATCGAATAGTGGTTGGCCATTCGCTCCACTTGTAAGTATATCATAATAGATCAAAAAAATGATAATTGAAAATTTAACTTTTTATTTACAAATTTTCAACAAGTTGTTATATTAGTATAAACTTTTTAATAAATTTTATATAGTATCAACAATAATTGATTTACAAATGAATTTTTTCCAGGGAAATCTTACAAATGTTGTTGGATTAGATTTTGATTATGCAGATCATAAACTATTTTTCACGCAAATTCGACCATGGGCACGTATTGGTTGGTTACCAAGCGATAATCCATCTTCTTCAGAAATGCAAACCATTCTAAATAAGGGTATCAATCCAGAAGGAATTGCTTATGATTGGACACAGAAGAAAATTTATTGGACCGACAGTTCCAATAATTCAATTTACGCAATGAACACTGATGGTTCAGAACTAGTCATGATAGCCAGAGTCGAGAGACCTCGTGCCATAATATTAGATCCCTGTAATGGATCACTGTACTATACTGATTGGGGAAGATTTGGAACATCAGGTAAAATTTTCAGAACTACGATGGCTGGATCATTGAAGAAAGCGATTGTGGACACCGATTTATCTCAACCTAGTGGACTTGCCATCGATTACGAAGAACGCATGTTGTACTGGACTGATGCGGTCCGCGAAAAAATTGAAAGATCAGACTTAAATGGCGGAAATCGAGAAGTGTTAATTTCTGCTACAATTTATCCATTTGCAATAACGGTATTCCGCGAACACATATACTGGACCGTGATTGAATGATTGCAGAGGAAAGATAATAGAGCAGAAAAGACTGAATGATTCCATATGATGATACATTGTTAAACTGATGGATCTCCTAGGTATAACATATTTACTCTCTCACTAGCAGGTGTGTCAGGTAAATCATGCATATCATAATGGTGGTTGCGCCCAAAGCTGCCACCCTGGCATGAATGGTACCGCCGAATGTAAATGCGATGAGAATTCTAAATTGGTTAATGAAGGAAGAATGTGCGTTGCTAAAAACCTCACATGTGATTCCAGTAAATTTTATTGCAAGAATGGAAAGTGTATATCAAGGATGTGGTCTTGCGATGGCGATGATGATTGTGGTGACAAATGAGTGATGAAGATCAAAATTATTGCAGTAGTATTTTGGTTTATACTTCTTCGAAATATTTTTGTTGTAACTTTATTATGAACTAAAATATAAAATTGACTAAGTTATTACCACTTGATATCAATTTTGTATTCATTTAAACTTAAAAAGTAGATAAATAACAAAATATGAATTATTTCAGCATTCCACTCATGCTCTCCGAACGAGTTCCGTTGTGCAAATGGTCGCTGCATATTTAAGTCCTGGAAATGTGATCACGAAAACGATTGCAAAGATGGATCTGACGAGGTCGGTTGCACATATCCTCCATGTGCTGATGGCGAGTTCACTTGCGCGAACTCACGATGCATTCCGATGTCACAGGTCTGCAATGGAGTAAATGACTGTAAAGACAACGTAACCTCTGATGAAACTCATGAACGGTGCCCACAAAATACTACTTGCGCAGCTAATCACTTAAAATGTAAAAATACCAATATTTGTGTCGAACCCTACTGGTTGTGCGATGGAGACAATGATTGTGGAGATAACAGCGATGAAGATCCTTTACACTGCGCGCAAAGAACGTGTCCTCAGAATAGTTTTAGATGTCCGAACCATAGATGCATTCCTGCAACATGGTATTGTGACGGCGATGACGATTGTGGAGATGGATCTGATGAACCACCAGAGTATTGCAAGAGTGAAGGAAGAACTTGCTTCGGTGATTTATTCACATGCGATAATGGAAACTGCATACCTCGAATTTATATCTGTGATGGAGATAATGATTGTTTGGATAACAGTGATGAAGATGATCGTCATCAATGTAATGACAGAAAATGTGACGATGAAACAGAATTTACTTGTACAGAAAATAAAGCCTGGGGACGAGCGCAATGTATACCACGAAAATGGCTCTGCGATGGTGATCCTGATTGTGTCGATGGAGCCGATGAAAATACAACTACTCATCATTGTCCTAGTCCACAGCCTTGCGGGGAAGAACAGTTTGCTTGCGAAAATGGCAGATGTATCAATAAAGGTTGGTTATGCGATCACGATAATGATTGTGGTGACGGTACTGATGAGGGTAAATTCTGTAATTCGCAATACAAAACATGTTCAACTCAAGAATTCACGTGCCAAAATTTCAAATGCATCAGAAGTCAATATAGATGCGACGCGAGAAGAAGATGATTGCGGTGACAGATCTGATGAAGTTGGTTGTAAGAAAGAGAATGCAACTTGTGCTGACCCTACACAATTCCAGTGTCAGAATGGTCAATGTATTGATTACCATCTCGTTTGCAATAAAGTTTCAGACTGTAAGGATGATTCCGATGAGCCTCTTCACTGTAACGTCGATGAATGTGCCAAAGTAGAAATACATCAGTGCGGCCATAAATGTGTCGATACTGAGCTAACGATATTACTGCGATTGTAATCAAGGTTATAAACTATTAAGCGACGGTAAAGCTTGTGCCGATATCGACGAATGCCTTGAAACGCCTGGAGTTTGTTCACAGCATTGTTCAAATACTCCTGGTGGTTTCTACTGCAAATGTGTGAAAGATACTATGAACGTCAGTTAGATGAACATACTTGTAAGCGAAAAGACAACACAGAACCATGGCTGATATTTACTAATAAGTACTATGTACGTAATATGTCGGTAGATGCAACTAAATATAATGTGATGCACCAAGACTTAATGAATGTTGTGGCTGTAGATTTTGACAACGCCGATAAAAAAGTTTACTTCTGTGACGTCACGGCAAAAACAATCTTTAGATCAAACTATTTCTCTGAAGTATCTGAGAAAGAACCTATTGTGCGACACGATTCTCACGGTTTGGAAGGTATAGCTATCGATGGATTGGTAGAAAATTATATTGGTTGGATCGGCATTCGAAGAATCTAGATGTTGCAGAATTAGATGGCACCAGAAGGAAAACTTTGAAAAACTGGTATAGCGGATCCTAGAGCTTTAGTTGTACATCCTGGCACTGGATACTTGTATTTCACTTCATGGCATTTGCAAGCCTATATTGCCAAAATGGGTATGGATGGATCTAATTTCACTAGAATTCTAACATGGGAAGATGATATCGCTTGGCCAAATGCTTTAACGATCGATTATTTCACCGACAGAATTTACTGGGCAGATGCGCATTTAGATTATATAGCATTTTCTGATTTAGAAGGACGACATCGACATATTGTTTTATCTGGAAATAAAGTTCCACATGTATTCGCTCTTTCAATCTTTGACGATACACTTTATTGGACTGATTGGAATATTAAAGCTATTTTGAGTGCCAACAAATTTAGTGGGCTGATATCGATTAGAATAAAATATACTACACGACCCTACGTTCATATTTTATTGTTCATCTCTTTACGTCAAATTACATACACAAACCCTTGTGGTACTAACAATGGAGGTTGCACGCATTTGTGTTTGATTTCACCGCCACTTGAATCCAGCTATTTGAACGTCGAGGGCTACACTGAGGATGGTGCCACAGGATATAGATGTGCATGTCCGAACCAATTTTACTTGGCGAGAGATATGAAGACATGCATTGCCAATTGCACAGAAGGACAGCATAGATGCGGCGGCAATGATGAAAAATGTATACCGTGGTTCTGGAAGTAAGTTATTTAATAAAGATTCAATCAATAGATTTTATTCAAATAATTATTAAACTGAAATTATTATATTTGAATCTTAAAAGTTTTATTAAACTATTTTTGTTGAAAAAATTTGAAATACATTCGATAAATTCAGTTGCGGTTTATCTTATATGATTCAATTGCATGCAAAACATAATATAACTATTTTGATAACTTCAATAGATGTGATGGTGAAAAGGACTGTCGCGACGGTTCGGATGAGCCGTCTACTTGCCCAGCTCGTACATGCCGATCTGGTTCCTTCCAGTGTCGGAATGGCAATTGCACGCCCTCAGTAACAATTTGCGATGGCGCTGATGATTGTGGTGATTTCTGACGAACAACATTGTGACTTACCTTGTCCAGAACATGAATTTAAATGCAAATCCAGTGGACGTTGCGTATTAGACAGCTGGCGTTGTGACGATGAGATGCTGATTGTAAGGATGGCAGTGATGAAGATCCGGCTATGGTAAGTAAATATCAATAAGCATTATTTCTGAGAATCACGGTGATTTTAATTCTTGTTTTTGAAAATAAAATTCAATTGTCTAAAAATTTATTAAAACTGTGTAAGTTGTTGTTATCAACTATATATGTTTAAAAATGCAACAAACGACAAAGCAGGAACATGTTATTATGGTTTATTTATATTTAATGTTTAATTAGTGAGTATGGTTTATTTCTTTGCG
>NW_020536548.1:0-28660 GCF_003426905.1 Ctenocephalides felis
ATGTTTGTTTTGCTCGCATAGCACCACAGTTGGATGCCATAAGTTCATATAGATTTTATCACAACCTTGTAAATTAATAGTTTATTATCAAGAGATAGAATTGACATGCGTCCCAGAAGCCAGCAGTACGAGTTTTGATAGTTCTCAATTTTGCGGGCGAATATGATTCTTTCATAGAATTTGTATCATCTTCCTTTTTAGAAAATGGAACACTTATTAGTTTTAATACTCTTTCTACAAATTCTTGATTAAGATTGTAAGATCCTATTGGTGACGAACCAATGAGCATCGATGATCTGTCTCAAAATTTTAGACTTGATTTGCTCGCACATCCCTAAAGTTTCATCATTGCCTTGTAAAATAACAATTTATTATCCAGGGATAATTTTGATTTAGGTCCTAAAAGCCAGTCTTTCCCTGCATTTCTAGTTTTTATAGCTTTTATTTTCGAGTGAATATGATCTCTTCCGCTCAATCTTTAAATAATAACAATTCTGTTTATATATAATATTTATTTTCCTATCTTCTTAGATTTTATTGAGCTTTGCTCAGCTTTTCTTGTTGGAATGATTATTGCATTCATACTAAGCTTGCTAAGTATGTATTTAGGAATACTTTCAATGAAAACAATTAATCAATTGTGTTTAAGTAATAGATATCTTCTTTTTTTCTTAGATTTCATTCAGTTTCTTTGTCCGCCTGATTCCATTATTAATCGTTCCTGATAGATTGCTAAGTTTACTAAGGGTCACTTCAATAAACAAGATGATTCAATTTGATAATGATAATGTTTGTGTTCATTTATATAGTTTTTTTTACTTCTTCCTTTGATTTCATTCTGTTTTTCTTGTCTGACCCATTAATTTCTAGCAATGTTTGATAAAAAAAAATCAATTTGATTATAATAATGATTGTATTGATTTATAATAGTTATATCCTTTCTTCATAGATTTCATTGAGTTTTGCTCAGTTTTTCTTACCCGACTGATTCCATTATTACATTAATTATGTTCTAAATAGCATGAATGATATACTAAATTGAGAGCAGAAAATATAAATACAGTAGAACTCATTTTTAATAACTTCAATGTTGATTTAATTACACTACCAAGTTTGGTTTTCATATAAAATTCTTGTATTCAATACAGGCTGCAGAATGATTATCATAATTTGTTCATAGCAATATTGAAAATAATAATTTGACCATAGCGATGTATTTAATACTCAACAGTATTAAAGACTGTTTTTACAATTAAATGAATAAACACAATCAGACAAATTATATTGATAATGTTGCTTGTATGAGTGTGATGTATAGATTGAATGTTTAATTTTTAATTACTTAACAATTACTTTCTATAATGCCTGCTTATATAACATATTTGTTGTGTCCATTCAGTGTCAATATAAACAGTATAATGTTAGTTAAAGATTTATAATTTCTTACTCTTTGTGTGGATTATTCCTTCGCTCATCACAAATGTTTCTTATTGCCATTCCATGTTAATATTGTGATATATGTGATTAGGCTCGTCTTTAATATTTTGTTATAATTAGGTGTTTGTAAACTTTTATTCATACTATACATTATTCAAACTTTCACAAACTGTAAGGTAGTGTATACATTTTTGATATATATTGGCCATTATAAACATTCATTCAGTTCTTCTTGAACATTCTAAATTAAGAGCAGAAATTATAAATATAATATAAGTTAAATATTTTTTTATTCATGGCCTTGATTTATCTTTCTTCATCATTACTAAGGTTTTTCATAGTCATTCTATGCTAATATTTTGATCCATCGACTAATATTTAAACACACACAGTTTATCATAATAACGTTTTGTTAATCCTTCCTTCATAATAAATGATATTCGAACTTCTTGATATTTATTCTTCACCCTAAACATAAACGTTTTGTATGATAAAAAGGCACTCCAAAATATTATTTCATAAAATTATTTATTACATATTTGGTCATTTGGAATACATCATGTAAATTTATTTAATAAATGTTTTGAATCAAAATACAATCTTTATATGAGTTTGACATAAAGTAACAGAATTCGTTAGAGAAAATAAACATTTTTCATAACGAAGTATATATATATTCAAATGAATTAAGTTTGTTTATCTTTGTCGTGATATGTAGAACATGATCAAAGAATTAGATATGAGCAAAAACTCATCTAATCCTATGAAATATCAATTTTGAGCTTCATACAAGAAATAGTATTATAGGATATGAATTATATTGTTCTGATAATATTTCACTAAACTCATTTTGATAAGTTTGTTTTAGTGAAAACACCTATAAATCATCATAATAATAATAAACTATGTTTTTACAGTTTTTGACACCAAAAATTTAGGTATATATGTATTGTCACACTGTGAATGATTTAAATATACAATGGTAGTAATGATAAAGTTTTATCTGATAAAATAAAAACTATTTAGAAATTAGTTATCGATGTAATTAAAATAGGAGGGAGCATTTTCTTATGTAATTTATTTTATTAGTTACAGCCGTATACATTAATACTTGTATAATAAAAAAAAGTATAGCATGAATTATATAGTTTTATATTGTCTTCGATGGACATATTGCTTCTACGAAGAATCATGAATTATCTACCGTGGTAAGAAAATGCTCCTTGCACTAGCTCGAATAAATATTCTACAACATAAGTTTTCACCAAATATTAAAAAAAATTTGGTATATGTAAATATTGGAATAGATTTGAATATATAATACACTATTTTAAGTATTGTTTTTTAATTATTGTGACAAAAATTACACAATACACTATATAATATTTTATAAAGATTCATTCATCAATAAATAGTGTTTACAATTATTTATAATGTTGCAATTCGATATAAAGATTGTTTTCGCACGATATTAAGTATATACGTTTATTTTTATTTACATATGTGACAAAGCTTTTTATTTTTTACGAAATACATGAATATATTCGACATCATATTCCTTTGCATAAAGAAATTCGATTATTACTTCAAGTTGACACAAAATTTTATTGAAGACAGAGAAAATGAACGATTTGATAGAATTTTCCAGATTACATTATAAATAACAAAAACGACCATATTATTCTAGCTAATTTAATAAAGTTTCGTATATAGTATTTACAATTATTTAAAAAGAAGTTGAAAAACTTTAACAACCGCAATACTTATGTCCATATCTATAAATATTAAATTGATACACATCTTAACTGCACATACAAAGTATCAAACACCCAAATTTGAGTTCATACAGAATACATATTTATTTATACTTTGAAAATTTCTTAACATGATTTTTATTAGATTTGTTTATTCAAATATATATATTTATAAAAGAGTGATCCTTAAAATACAAACCGGATTATTTTATCACTGTTAAGCATTAACCGAGTATAAGTAATTATTTTATGTAAATTCACTGTTTTACCCAAAATTTATTCAAATATCTTTTCAATTTCATCTAATTATAAATTTTGTACAATTGCTCAAAATTATCAATAACTAATTTTCAAAACGAATATACTAAATTGTTAATAATTTTCTGTTTGGAATATTTAGAAAAAATAATTTGTTTCAATTATTTTTCTAACGAATAAAATTATTTATTGTTCTAATTGTAAGTAAACATGATAATTGTTCTAGAAAACATAATATTTTAAGTTTGCCAAATATTTACACATTTAATTAATATATTTATAAAATAATTCCTGCTGGAATATTTCATACCTTTATAGTTATTGTGATATTATTATTATTATGTTATTTTCATATAAAATGTAATTTTTATAAATTTCTAAAATTTTAAATGCTAATTCCATGCAGTTATTTTGCAAAATTATTATGAATAATGAAAATGATTTGAATGACATGAAAATAAAAAATAAACATGTACGATTCGATACTATCAATGTTTATTTTTTCGAATTGCTACTAATGCATCGCATTTTTTACATATGTTGAAATGATTTTGTATGTCGACAAAATTTAATAAGTATTTTATTTACAAATAGAACAATATAATTGAAACAATTAATGTTGTAACTGAAATTTTTGATAATCGAGGTGTTAATAAAATTTTTGCGCGTTTAGTAATTCAAAATATTTTGTACGATAAGTGTAACCGATAAGTGAAAAAAATTCTTTGAAGTTTTTTCAATTAATTCATATTTGGTTTAAATAGATATAGAATTTACTTGAGAGAAAAGTAGATAAAATTTACCAGAATATACCCCAAATTCTTGGATTAAATACAAAATGTCGTGGTATGTTACGGGTCTATCTTCATATGAATTGATATTTAAAAAACTATCAAAAAGCTATGTATTTGCTGTGCGATGAGGTATTTTATACATAAAACCTTACTTCACGTATGTGTTATCAAAGACACATCATAGATATGCACACTTATAATTTTTTTTTAAATTTGATATCTGTGCCTGTTGGAGGTTAGATTTTATGTGTAAAACGCCTGAACGCACAGCAATTATATAGCTTTATGAAAGTTTATTACTATGAACTCATACGAATATAGACCCGTAATGTAGCATTTTCATAACATATCAATTTTATTCGAGAATTGCCCTCTAAGTTTCTATAATAACCCATTTTATATATTTCTTTGATATTGCGATAAATTTCAATCAAGAATATGGTTTTTAAATTAATATTTGTCATTTATATTTCTTTAAATTAAAAAAATAAAATTTTGAAGATTTAATAAACCCTTTTGCTACGAGTGTCGTCTATAGACGACATCCGCTTGACCACCTGTGTGTACGAGTGTCGACTATAGACGACTTCCAGTTTGTCGACTTCTGCTTTAAGATTACCATTATGAGTTAAACTAAAGGTTAAATTGCTGGAACTTCCTGTACCATAATCAATCATCTGGGGCATAAGAATAATCAAAAAATGTATCAATAATTAATAATCATTGTTTTAAATATTTTCTCAAATAGATTATCATAAATATTGTAACTTTATTCATATTTTATAGACAAAATATAAGATTAATATGTATTTACAAGAAAAGTAAATGAAAAAAAATTTGTTTCAGAATTCTTATAAGAACTTACCAGAATTTTCAATAATTAGCTTTCTCGAAAACGAATTTTTTTACATATCTTTACGTTTCAAAATCTTCTAAACATTTTGGCATAGCTTAAAAAAAAGGATGAATGTGTGTGCGTATGTGTGTGTGTGCGGATACAATTTTTTGTCGACAATTTCGCGAGCAGGGATCAACCGTTTTGAATGATTCACAAAACCTTAGATTCGTTGTCAAAAAATTGTATCCGCACATACACACGCACATACACACATACATACACACACATTTTCATCCTTTTTTTCAAGCTATACCAAAATGTTTAGAAGATTTTGAAACGTAAAGATATGCAAAACAAATCGATTGCAAGAAAGATAATTATTGAGAATTCTAAATTGTTATTGTGATATTTAGTTCTTTAAAAGTATAATTTTTATAAATACATGTTCATTAATATAATGATCGAAAAATATTAAAATATCTTGTGTATCTTTACACAAGCGGCAAGCGGCTATTTGAGCGGCTTGCTGGCTCGTACAACAGTGTCACTTCTACAAAAAAAACTCTCGTACCAAAAAGGTTAATTATCAAAAAAATCAAAAAGAATGTTATTGTTAAAAAATGAGTTTTTTTATCTAATGCTTATGAGTTATGCATGTTGTGATTTTTTTATGAAGTTAAAAAATAAAATGAAAAATTTTGTGATTACAATGCAGCTGATTGCTATATGATATATCACAGAGAATATAATATTACATTTTAATTACTTATCGTTAATATAAGACGACACAGGAATTTGTAGCTTTAAAAACTAATAATAATAATCGGTTTTAGAAAGCGGATTTTAATTTTGTTAAAAGCATGAGACATACATATCTTTTAAGGCTTGTATTATTATTATTAATATTCATTATTATTAGTTGCAGTAACTATATAAGTATACGAAAGAACTATTTTCACAATGTTTTAGTTAACTTTTCATTGCTCTTAGCACATTTTGGTTATTCTCTAGAATTATATTTAGTAATATGTACAGATTATGAACACAATGAAATGTCTGAGATCTGTTACAGGAAATTACCAAAAATAACACGCAAAATGACACAAAATTGTGCTTTAAAAATCGGATAACACGTTTATTTTAATCACTGAAAGAAATGAAATTTATTTTTTACTGACATCAATTATAAACAGCGCTCTAGTAGGTGTTTTAATAATGATTTTTTCATGTCCATAGAAGGTTTAAATACGCTAAAAGTGTTATTTCGGACGGTCTACATATATTTTGTAAATCAACTCCGCAAATTCGTTTATTTTCTTTAAATGTCCATCTTTATGCACTTTTATATTTTTAGCAATCAAAGGCATTTAGGTGCTTTGTTTTGAGTTTTTTTTATAACGTCTGTTCCATGTTAGCCAAACATATCGTATTTTAATAAATATATGAATCTTTGATTTTTAAAACTAAAAGGTATTAAAACATCACGCCACTTATTATTACTTAAATTTAAATTTCTCAATAAGGAACTAATTCTTATTTTAGCGTCATGAGGTTGAGCAAAAGGCGAAGTCTTCTAGTTATCTTCTTATATAATCCTTTAATTGCAACCAATTCTTGTTTTTTAATTGAACATATTAAAAAACATAAAAAATGAATAATTGCCTTAAAATTTTGTTCACACTAATAATTTAAAAATAATTATGCATATTTTGAAATTTTGAAATACTAGTCAGATATATCACACTATATCTTCTGATTTCAGTAATAAATTTAGTTGTTTATATTTTCATTTCACCAAAGTTGACTTTGACCAGTTAACTGTGATTGACAAATATACACGTCATGAAGAAGTAGCAAAAATTTTGTGTGTTGACGTGTATATCCGTCATGCATATAAAACATTGAATTGAAACTATTTAAATTGAAAATTTTTAAAAACCATAATATATTCTCACCTACCAAGTTACTTAGAATATTTTGAGCCTATAAAATAAGTAGTTTTACCTTGCAATTTTTCATCCAATATCTTAGCAGCACAACCTACTCTGTGATTGACGAATATAGACGTCATGAGTTGGGATTGGGACGTCAAAAAACTTTGTGTGGAACCGTTTGATGTGAGCGCCACAGTTAACTGGTTAAAAAACACAATTGTGCAAAATTTAAATTTAAAATCACAAACCAAAAAATCTTGTACGAATTAAAGTCTTAGTCGTAACCAAATCGAATTAATTTTAAATAACAAATACATTAGATTGTACGAAAGTAAGAAGAGTATAAAGTATATTAGAGAAGTTAATACCTTTTATCCGAATTATGTAACTAGTAGACTTTACCTTTTGCAACCCATCTTTCATCCAAACACTATATATAAATATCAATTGTCCACTTCACATTAATTGTTCACTGTTGCACAGGCAAAGGATTTTCACTTCTAATGTCTGATTTCAGTTTGACGAATTCTTTGGCGACATCGTCGTTGTTCCTTTGAGAAAGGATTCGAAGTATCGTCCAGCCTGTTTCGTCCATCTGAATCCTCTTACCGAGGGTCAGCCATAGAGCGCAGGAACCGTGCTAAGAAAAATTAGGATTTCATATAAAATTTGTAATTTTATTAAACTCATCATAAAAGTGGTTGTAAGTGGTAAATCTGAACTTTGATTTTTTATAATTCGATCATTTACCGTAGGTCTATAATATTTTATTATGTTTGTTTTCACCATAAAATCTTTTATCAAAAATGATCTGATGATGATTTTCAATAGGAATGGAGAAATGGATCTTTACTAAAAATTGGTCACCACGATTTTCAAGTTAGGGGGCGTCCATTAATTTTTGTTCAACTTAGTGAGGATTTTAGGACCCCCTCTCCCTTGGTGATATTTAAAATCATTTCCCCTTCCCCATCAAACATCACGAGTATTTTAATTACGTGAAAAAATTGGAAGTTTTTAAATTTTGTTTTTTGAAAATTTTTGGATTTTTTTTAAAAAATGCAGGTAAAAAATAAATACACGTGATATCTTACTATAACCATCTCTCCCTTACGCGATATTTCGTGATTTTTTGTCAAACCTCCTGTTCCCCTAAAATCCTCATGTGATTAATGGACGCTCCCTTATATCTTTCAAAGTCTGTTCGAATTTTTGAACTCAATTAAGGATTTTTTGAGAAAACGTTAACAAAAAAATCTGATCTGATATAAAAATTCTAAAAAATGGCTCAGCATGCAGAACTAATCAACGCAAAAACTTATAGAATTTAATTAAATTTTGAAGGTCAAATATTGATCAACATATACCCATATACAATCACATATTTTTCTCAAATTTGCGGTCAAAAGATTCAGAATTTTATTGCGAAAACATAAACTTATCCAAAGAAAAAGTTAACAAAAGTACTAATAAATACTTATTTAATTTTGCAATTGATTCTATTTTCAAAATATTTTTTTTGAATATTTTTTTATATTGTAGGACCGCATTTAGAATTTTGGCAGCTTGGGGCACTAATAAAAATGCCGCCCCATCCTTGAAATTTTACTTAAATAGTTTTTATATCTCATTTTTCTAAAATTTAAATAACTATTTGATTGCAAAAAAATTATTACGCATTACATACTATAACTAGTGGTGCATGGCATCGTGCCTCAAAGCAAATTGCCTGAAGACAAAATTAGCTTTATTTGAAATTTTTTTTTTATTTTACGAATTTTTTTTGAAAATTTTGAACTTTTTCTCCAAGTAATCGCACTGCCAAGTAGTACGGTCAATTTACGCAATTAAGTTTACAAACATTTTATAATGAGCCGTAACTTGGTAAAATTGCTTAAAATACAATTACATTAGAAATCTCATAAGGTCAGAGGTCAAAACAATCAATTTTTCGCGATTTTCAGCGTCAGTTTTATCACAAAATCAACTTGGACAAAATTGTACAAAACTTATATCATTTAAGTACATATATAAAAAGTAATATTCTATTCTCGTGTTTACTACCCAAAAATGAGTTCTATATATTATTATGAGTCTCTGAAAAATATATAAGTAAAATCTTATTTTTAAAATATATTTAGAAATTATGTTAAAAATTTAAGATGCAAAAATTAACAATTTGCGGCAAACAATGGCAAGTGATAATATATTAAATAATGTATATAATAATAAAAAACAATTAGAAATAGTATTACCTCTTCCAATACTTTCTTCAGTTGCAAAACAGCAACGCCGACTAAGCGATCTTCTCGAGCAAAACAGTAGTCTCGCACACAAATGTGCAACTCGTAGTAATCCAACTGTTCTTCATTACCGATTATACTAAAAAAAATATTTTTTTTAAAACTAATACAGTTAAAGTATATGAATAATAATATTTCAGTGTAAATGTAACACAAAAGTTTTATATACAGGCATCCATCCAGTAGAAGAAAAATTAAAGAATGTCAAATTTTTTTAGCAAGTCTCCCAATTGGATATTGGAGTCTCAGTTTGACTATTTTGGACACATTTTTAAATAAAACTTCAGAACTTCATATAATGAAATTTATAAAGATTTTTTAAATGAAAGCAAGCAATTTAATATACTAGATTTTTTGCAGAAGTTAAAACTAGTAACGATCTGAAGGTTATATACAAAATGCTCAGACAATGATATATCAACAATTTAAGACATTAGGACAAACCCCTTTTTAAAAACTAAAATGCTTGAAACTGCATAACAGATGACAAGTATTAATTAGAAATTAATGCATTTAATGATGTTTTTCAATTAACAGTCGACTTACAAGTTGAAAGACTCGTTAAACTTGGGGCTCCAATTGTTGCTCTTGGATTTGGTGGCCTGTTTGCGCTTCTTGTCGGATAGGTGCGGTCCAATCAGGTTCACCTCGACGAATGGACGGAACATACCAGACGGCACATGCCACTTCAGATCATTTGCAGCCACCACTAATGAATAAAAAAAAAATAAATGGTTTGATGAGAAAAACAGATAATTATTAAACTTTTGTCTGTTTTTAGCATAGGTCTTTGAATCCACAAATCCCCCAAATCCCAATCACAAAATCCCAAAGTCATTTTTGTAATCGAATCATTTCGTTTTCAGACAGTGAATGCTTGTGACCTAACACTTTCCACTCGCGAATTCCGAGATTTATATGAATTTTCGGCGGCATCCGAGTCAAAAGGATTAATTTTGATTAAGATTTTTTTGACTTTATGGAAATGCTTAAATTTTATTAAAAAAATAGTTTATTATAATCAAGGGTTGGGATCAATTTTTTTATTTTAATTTTATTTGACACAGAATTAAAAAATACATAACACCTTATTTCCACTCTCCTATCACAAATACCTATTTTTCATATAGCTCTTTTCGATGTTTTTCATTGAATTTCAAAATATTTTCAAAATTAATCTTAGATATTGTAGACGGAAAGGTCACCATCGATAAAACTAGATGCATCAAATTATTAATTGATTTCTACATAATTTCTGACAGTACATATACAGTATAAGTACATGTATCGCGAATAGCTTGCAGAAAGAGCAATTTTACCAAAAAAGTGTAGAAATTGAATAATAAAATCTAAAGATACAACAGATTTTAAAAGGCAGCTAGATGTCATACAATCCTGTGACAAAACTGTAAATTTGTCCACAGAGTTTTTGAAATCAGACTTTATTCGCAAAGTATGGCGCAAAATTCGTAATTAAAAAATTAATGATTTACTGAAAAACGCTGAAATAATTTAGTAACATCTTGAATATTTAAATGTAACAATTCAATTTAAATGAAATCAGTTACAGATTAGGTTGACACTTGCATGGATATTAATATACCTCAGAAACTATTTATATGTGGCATGCGTTGCAGTAGGTAAAGCATCCAAATAATTTGTGTTAACTGCCCCTGTCACTTATATTTAACATATTACACATTCATAATCAGTGACTAATTTTTTTACTAAAAATTTTCTATTAAAAAAGTGCAAACCCATGTCCCTGCTGCTTGACATCAGGTTGTGCGAACCTGGTTCCTCTGTTCCAAAGGAACAATAAAAATATAAACAAAATATCATATTTTTATTCACCTTTTACTGTGATTTTATGTTCACCGGTTCCAGGATGCGTGAAAAGATCAACTTGAATTGAAATTTCACCCACACCTCCTTCCTCCGATGTAATTGTATCTAAAATTAATTAAAATTAGCATTAATAAAAAAATAATTGTTGCTCTAAAAATAATACTGTCATTTGCATAATGCTTTATAAACCGTGAGCAAAATTCTATTTATTTGTTATAAATGAATATCATGCAAAATAAATGATGATTAATTGAGTACTAGAAAATTACTAAAAAAGTTATAAATTTTGTTCTTGGCGTGTTAAGTAACATACGATTTGTGAATTACTCTATGATAAAGTGTTAATTAACATAATTTTAAAATAATGTATAATATGATTCTGTTTTGAATATAATTCGATAAATTTTTGTATATTTATTTATTTATTTATTTTTGTATATTATTATTCCATGCAAAAATATGAGATGATATTGATTATAATTAATAAAACAGGCCAATTAGCAGCTAATAAACTAATTTTATTTGCAAATATTTCTAATTGATATTAATAATAATTTATTTTTTCAGACAAAATGAAAAAACTACTTAACAAAAAAAATGCAATTATTTAGCAATAATTTTCATAGTAATTTTGAATATTTTGTGAAATTTTAAATTATTAATGTAAATATTAGTGTAATTCTGATTTTTTTTTTCTAAAATGAAATAAAAGAAAATAATGTTCTCTCAAAAATGGAATATATAGATTTTGTGTACCATAAGTGTTTAAAATATGTATAACATTGTGCAAGTAATATGAAATGCATATGAATATATTATATTGGTATGTAGATTTCAGCAACTAAAAGTGGTACGATTTTGTGACCATTATAAATAAATATATATATATATATATATATATATATATATATATATATATCTTGTTTTTTTTGTATATGGCGTTGCTGTTATTTTACATTTACTAAAACGAGTTTTGATGTTTAGTCCACAATAGTAGTGAATGTCATATAAACCCTGGAGCTTGGATTTAATGAACGTTTTATGATGCCTTGGAGACACGATGGCTGTGATGATTTCAAAATTAATGTTTCATAAATATAATACAAAATGCAACTAATTCGAAAAGCACTACTTGAATACTTGAATACTTTGCATCTCTAGATATATGCTTGATCGAAGCTAATATCAAACCAATTTAAACTAAATAAATAAGAAAAATAGAAAAATCGATTTGCACACGTGATTATTTTAAAAATCACAACTAAATATTGGTTTTGAACCATACCCATATATTGCTGGGAGATTTATTGAGAATTGGCGGAGTCATTTTTTTATTCTATTATTATTACTTAAATTTTAGTAATAATAACTCCTTTAGTAGTGAATTTGAGCATATTCCTTTTATAGCTAACTGGTTATTGACTCTGAGATTTCGACTTTTTATTCTGTTATTATTTAAAATTCCAATGTATGATACCGAGAATTGCTATTATCGCCTTCAAAATAGTATCGAAACAAAAAAACATTTTAATTAATTGGGCTACATTGAGATCATTAAGGAATACCCATAAAGTGTAAAATGTAGTTAATTCCCAAACAAATTTGCACAAACCGAGCAACACCTATTATCTACCACCGATGATAGTATATTATAAATGAGTTAAAATTTATATTTTTTTTAAAAAATCACTATAATTTAATTAGAAGTCTTTTGTAAAATACAAGTGAATTGTCGATAACTGTTATGTTATAAGTAATAAATAGAATTATATTTTTATGCTATATAGTAATAAGTTTTGTTTAGTATATCAAATTCAAAATTAACTCTTTTGCAATTAGGGCTTGATTTTGGATTTGACAGAGATCTTCGCCAAAATTACACTGCTGTACGAGCCAGCAAGCCGCCCAAAAGTATTTGTTATACAGCATATTTTAGGATTTCCCAATCATCATTAATAAAAATGTTAAATTGAAAAGTGCACTTTTTAAAATTTATTGAAAATTGACTATTGATAGGTAGGATAAGTAATTGTAAAATGAAATTTTAAAAAACATTGTTTTATGATATTGGCTCCTTGCACAAACCCTCATGACAACTAATTTAACAATAGTAAAACAATTGATGTATAATTTTTTATGGCTACTTATTCCTTTATGAAACATCAGCAAATTTTTGGTAGTATTTAGATCTTAGTCTCATTAAAATTACGTGATCGACTTTTTAAGGATTTTCGCCCCCCCCCCCTCTCTTGGTGAATTCTGGTGATATTCAAAATTACCTTCAAGTCTCCCACAAAACGTCACGTGTATTTTTAGTTTCGAGAAAAAAAGTAAAATTTTTAATTTTATTTGAAAATGTTTGGATTTTTTTTTAAAAATCTGGTAAAAATAAATACTCGTGATATCTTATAATACCCCCGTGTCCTCCACGTGATTAAACCCCCCCTTAGAATGACTAAATCAAATACCAACCTAGATAGTCCAGTCATTTAAACTTAAATTAGGTAAGAGTTTCGGAATTCGAGATACCCAGCTGTAAATCTGTAAATACTTGTATATTGACACTAAAAAGTTGTCTCAAAACCTACATATGGTAGGGTGTACGCAAAATATATAGGTTTTGAGACAACTTTTAAGTGTCAATATTCAAGTATTTACAGACTTACAGCTGGGTATCTCGATTTCCGAGGTGAACTTACTATAATGACTGGACACTAGACGTCCGGGTATGGAAATCGATAAAATTGATCCGTGTGCAAATCGACATTTACCAAAACCAAATCTACAGAAAAAATCAAGCTGATAAAATTGTATGAATCTTCGTCATCTAAATGAGCCAAAATCCATCTATCCATCCATCCACCAGATCAGTGTAGTGTGCCTTCTCTACCTTGTCTCTGTTGTTGTTGTTGTTGTTGTTGTTGGGCGCTGTCGGAAATTTCCGATTCTCTTCGCTTTTTGGCTTTGAGCGGCTCTTCTAGGCCCTCGAGGCCGTCCTCGTCGTGTTCCAGCGATATAGAACGCTGACGCATTTTGTCGCTTAGCGGTACTTTACGATGCAACACACAAACAACAATGACAGACATCAGACATCTCATCAAGACAAATCGGATTTATAATCAAATCAAATCGAATCGAATCGATTCAAATTCTGATTCTGATCATACATATATTAAAAATTAAGTACATATGGTATATATGATGCGTATAAGAACCGTTGACGTATCAGCTTCGACTTGTGTGAGTAAGCGAATGAAATTTGAGTAATATCATTAGTTGGCGATATATAAGTTTAAATCATAGACAATACACTACATGGACTGCTAGTCCTCATATGTTTTTCGTTGTATGTAGTGCTCGAACATAGATGGGTATGTGACGTCACATGCCTGAGCGAACATTGCCGACGACAATCGCGGACTCTCCCGATTTATCAAATGTCATATGTCCTATGTTAATATTCCGTGCCTAACATAGGCCTTTGCATATATAAATCGATTCTAACAGGTGGATTTGATTTTATGTACATTTATTTCACAGGGAAAATATTATTAATGTCATTTCTTACAAAATTACCAGCCATCACAATTGCCGTTATATTATTAGAATAAAACATATGACATATGACATTTAGTCAATCGGGAGAATCCGCGACTGTCGTCGGAAACGTTCGCTCAGACATGTGACGTCATATACTCTTCTATGTTTGAGCACTTGTTTTGCGCTCGACTAGCAGTCCATGTAATATAAAGTCTATGGTTTAAATACACATTTGAGTAATAACTATAAATGAGACATTGTACTAATAAAAAATACAGGTAAGCAATTAACTTATTAGCGGACAGTAAAAGTTTCAGCAAGGTACAAAAACTGACAGTCATTTTATTTTTAAATTGATTGTGATATTCTAAATTTTGTTAAACACCTTATTGTAAGAGCCATTTATCATATTTTAATCGTTTCATACAATAAATGCTATAGCATCCACGTCAAGTATTACGCTTCTATTGCTTGCCCAAGCTAGTTAGTGACTACGGGTAAAGATGAGATAATACGAAAATACCTAAAGAATCAGTTAGTCATTACCTTGACAGGTATAATAATTACAAAAACGTAAGGTTATATCAAATTAAAAATAAAAGAAATGACTTTAAAATTTGAATGCTATAGCATTCATGTTATTTTGCATTACAATGAAAATTGATGCTGTAACATTCACGTCCCCGAACGTGTTAACATAAGTTTACCTTATTTCCTCTCTTGAAAAAAAATAAAACATTTAATTATCCTCCTAATTAGAGTTTATTATATAAAAAATATACCACAGCGTTTCTTACGACAACAAGTATCATCATAAACAAATATAATTTAAATTTATCTTATTACAAATGGTACAGCTAACGTGTTATCAGCTAAAAACGGCTTATTATATACAAATACCTGATAAAAATCTAGATTCAATAGAGTACATTTGACATTCATATTGCTTTATTATCTCGAAAACACATGTTCGTAAAGAATAAGTGAGCACATATTTATCTTGTGTGTTTATGAAACAATATTACGAACTTGCAATCTCATTAGAAAATATAAAAAATATTTGTTTCTCGTATCAACAAAACTATTCAAATTTCAACTTTAACAAGAGATGATTAGCTTTAGAAATTTACAATTCATAAATAATTTCGATACTTTATTAGGGTGGGTCAAATTGTATGCTTATTGTGGGCCTACGGGTTATGCAGATGACGTGGATGCTATAGCATTCATCGCATATAGCAATTAAAATATGATAATAGGACTACCCAATTAAACAGTGTTTCATCAAATTTCGAATATCACAACCAATTTAAAAATAAAATTACTGTCAGTTTTTTACTTCGCTGAAACTGTTACTGTCCGCAGCATTTGCATAAAATTAATAAATTTGTATTTATTTTTAATTTTTTAGCACATTTTTTTATTTATTTGAATTAATTTTTTATATTTTAGTCCAATAATTTGGTTATCATTCCAATAACGGGTGTACTTAAACTTATCTTCTTCTTTCACAGTTTTTAAAAAAAATATTTAAAATTGAAATTAATTTGAAAAATCTATTTTCATTTGAAACTTTATATCCAAATTTACTTTTAGAGCAATTTATAAAACTTTTGAAAAACATTAATTATTTCAAAAATTAAAAATGTAGTTTTTTTAGAAGAACAATATCCTATTGTTATATCACAAAACATTTCGTTTTACATTTTTAGCGGGATGGTATTGACTTTCGTTTCAATTTTAAATACAGTGCCAACAATTTTTGGAAATCAAATTTGCAAAAATTATAGATAAATTTATTATTATCAACATACCTTCATTATTTTGCGAAGTGACAAACGTTTTAATCAAAGTATCCGTCGTTTGTGTATATAATGACAAGGCATATCGTAAACTCTGCAATTCTGCACTTTTTTCCAGGAAGGTCTTTTTGAGGCCGTTTCCTCCTGCATGGAAATATTGTTTGATCGTGTCCAGGGCCACGTCTAGGACCGCACATTGTTTCGGCGAAAGATTCTTTTCCACCTAGAAAGGAAATAATTAAAATTGTGGACAGTAATTGCGCCTGGGTCGAGCAACTTAGAAGGCTCTTATGTAGAATTGTAAGAGACAGAATATATAGAATTAAAAAGTATAATTCAGCACTTTTAAATTTGCTGATGAAGCATCTTCATACGATATAATAATACATTTGATATAAATATTTTAATACTAGAAAAATAAAATAAATTATTAGGGAAGTATCACATTAGGCACTCAAAGACTGCTGAAGTTGAAAGAGCATAGATAGCATAAGCAAATAATTGATGATAAACCTGAAAATTATAATAAACCTTCAAATTTAGACAAATATGAAAATTTCATAGATTTTGAAAAAACATCTTTTATCTAATTAAGCTTCCAAAGTCTGTTCAAAGCTAATAATATCATAATTATTACTTAAAATTAAGTTACAGTGTTAATATGAATTTAATGAGGCGGATAAACGAAATACATTTTATTGCTAAGACTGATATAATTATTGCTTAATTTTTCACCTCTTTTGATATATCCATAACTCCACTCAAAGCATTTTTAACATCTTGTTTACCGGCCATATGATTCTTAAACAATCTACCCATATCTTCAATCTTTGCATTTGCAGCCAAATTTTTAGCATTGTCCGTGAAGTTTTTGAACAATATCTGAAATAAATAATAATATTAATAATTATATAACATAAAACTTATCAAAAAATAAAATAAAAATATTAAGAGCTAAATTAATAAGTTGATTCTAAAGTAAGTCTGTAACGGCCTGTCTTCACATACAAGCAGAGTTTACGTAAATTAGCATTTTATTTTTTGATCATGTGGTGTGTTTTTTTAATTTGTTATAATGTAGTAATTTATGTGACGTGTAAATTTTATATTTATTTTCAAAACAAATTGTTAGTTTTTGTAGCTCTTGTTCTTGTAGAGAGGCTGCTACAGTACTCCCCTCAAAGGAAAAAAGACAATTTTTTAAGTCAAATGATATTTTGAGTTAAAATTAAGCGAACAACATTTATTTTAAAATGAGTAGATCAATATAGTATTGTGATGATATTTTGTGCCATAATAATAAAATATATGTAAAATTTATAAATTTATATTTTTGTTTCCAAGCAAATCGATAATTTTCGTATCTTGCTTCTGACCTTGTAAAAAATAGCTTCTACATATCTATTAATTATTATAACATTATTATTAAAATGTTTTTTATAAGAATATATAAAGAAAAGTAAAATCAGAACAAAAATATATAATAAAAAAGTTATGAAAACCAATTAGATAAGAATGAGAACGAACTCAGTTTAGGTACTTATACAATTATTTAAGTATTTGGTAGATACTATGCATAATATTTAAATGATCAAAATGAGTAAAAGATACGAAATCTAACTCCTAATTTAAACTTAAACTCAATAAAAACTTGTAATTAATTTAAAATCAACAACGAGCTTCCTTCAGATTGGATCCCCTATCATCAATTTGGCTTTAGACGTGAACATTCGACCACACAACAAGTTCACAGGGTTATTGATACTGTACATAAGTCATTTGAAAATAAGCAATTTTGTAGTGGTGTCTTCCTGGATGTTCGACAAGCATTCGATAAAGTTTGGCACCCAGGACTTTTATATAAAATAAAAACATACCTTCCAACCAGGTATTATGGGATTTTAAAATCCTATCTACAAGATAGGATTTTTCAAGTGAAAGTAAATCAAGTAACATCTGATTTTCACAAAATAATGTCAGGAGTTCCACAAGGTAGTATTTTTGGACCCTTCTTATATGTTTTATACACAAAGGACCTCCCATTACTTGAAAATCTGACAATTGCTACATTCGCTGACGATATTGCCATACTAAGCAGTAATCACAGTGCTGATCAAGCTTCCCGACAAACGCAAGAACTTATCAATAAACTACAAATGTGGCTTGCTAAATGGAAGATTTGCATAAATGAAACCAAATCAGTTCATATTACATTTACCCTGAGAGAGGGTACGTGTCCTCCAATTTTTTTAAATAACGTCCAGATTCCGAAACAGAACATAGTGAAATATCTTGGTCTCCATTTAGATAGCAGACTTACTTGGAAAAGCCATATAAAAAGAAAAAGCAGCAAATAATAATCAAAAAGAAAGAATTTGATTGGCTACTGCGTAAAAAGTCGAAGCTCTCTGTCGAAAATAAGTTGCTGCTATATAAATCGATTATTAAACCAATCTGGAGCTACGGAATTGAGCTCTGGGGATGTGCTTACAAATCTAATGTAGCTATAATGCAGAGAACTCAATCAAAAATTTTACGTACAATTCTTAATTCTCCGTGGTACGTGACAAATGAAACCATTCACAGCGACCTCAACATGAAAACGGTGCAATTAACGTTGAAAGAAGTTAAGGAAAAATATAAGCGCAAACTGGACGCACATTTGAACCCTTCTATAGTTGACATTACTCAACCATTTGGCATTAGGAGGTTGAAACGACAATGGCCCTTAGACTTAGTCTTAGATTAGGTCTAATATGTCATATTAATTGTAAAACTGAGAAGTTGTCATTGGAGTTCTTCTTAGGCATCACTCATAAATGTTGTCATTTTAGCTCATAGGAATCTTTATGTATTTTTGATTGCTAAATAAAACTGAGTTAAAAAAAAAAAAAAAAAAAATTGTTTTTGACAAAGATATCATATTCTTTTTAAATACAAAATTAGATAAAACTATTTTTTACCGTTTTATCAGTCATCGGCGGCAAAACAACAGTCTTCTCTAATATCCTCATAACAATTTTCCAAAGTTCCTTCAAAAGCCTCTTCAGGACCGTCTTCTCACAAGATTGTGCGTATAATGTTAGTGAGCCATCCAAAAGATCCATCAATGGCCTGTAATAAATATTTTATAAGGAATTAGGAATAATATTGATTTAATTACTATTTAAATAATTTAATACCTTAAAACTTCATCAGCTTCAACAGCAACTGTGTGCCTTACTTGAGGGTTATTTAGAGCAACTGTTCCGCCGCCTTTTATTGCCAGCAACATATCACCTAGTTCTTTCACGCTCACAGTAATTCGAGGCTCAAGACTGAAAAAATATCAAGTTGATATAGCATAAAAATATTTTAAAGTAAATACTTTTCCAATATCTATGAACTTTCAGAGAAAATGAAAAAGTCAACACAAACAAAATAAATGGAACGCTAAAGAAGATACTAATATAAGCACTTCAGTATTGTGTGTCAAAAATCTTATGATGATAAAATAGTTCTTAAAAAGCATATGGATCGGTCTTTTACAAATCGTACGGATTTGGTGAAAAATGTGACATTTTAGAATTGATATATATTATGATTATATTATAAAGATTTCCAAATATTTATTACCTCTTAGCAAATTGCACAGCCAGTTCATCTAGAGCGCCGTTCAAGTTGGCTTGCAAATCGTTCAGGATACTTGCAGCATCTTGTTCTAATTTTTCGCCGCCCATGGACTCAAACATTTTTTGTAATTGTACCCTTAATTGCTGTATATTGTTCATCAATATACATGCCTGAAAAAATCATATAGTAAATTAAGAATGATACAAAGTAAAATATTTATCAAAGGTTTCATATAAATTATAAAAAATAGTTCCAGTAGTTAACATGATTTTGGTATTTTGAAAATATATTTTTTGTAGGATAATATGGCCAAATATCTTAAGTGAAAGCATTATGATTTAACCGAGATTTGAAAAACTATACCTCAAAAGAAAAAAAAAAGAAATTAAAAATATATTTAAAAATTGACAATTGCACTACAATTACTTCTATAAAACTAACAATTACGATAATTATAAACTATAAATTGAAATTCTCAATAAAGTGATAAATATTGTCTAGAGGCGACACTCGTACACACACGCCGTCAAGTGGATGTCATATATCCTAGTTCATTATGTTATTATACAAATGTGATAATACAAAAATTAAATTTGCACTGATAATGCAATAAAACAATTTTGAAACTATAATATTATTTACTAAAGTCAATATGAAGATATTTTGCCTAAGGTTTTATAATTGTATAAAATACCGTTTGCAAATAAAATAATTTAAAGCAATTTTTTTGGAATAAAATTGATCAAATTCTTCATTATTTAATATAATTTATTTTGTGATGGTGGTGATAGAACTTAATTAAATTATACGTTTCGGCACTTGATGTGCATCATCATTCAGGAATCTGGTATGCTATTCATAAAGCAAATTAACAATAATGAAAAACTAAAGATGAACTCGAAGTTAATTCGCAAAGATCTAGAAAACTTGTGATTAAAAATTTAAAAAGAAAGATGATTATGAAGACAATTTTGAAAATAAGAATACTTGTGCTGATTTAGAAATCCAAAATATTGCGAAAAACTAAAAATATCACTAAATGGAAAAATTGATAAAAAATGGAAACTTGTTGGAACAAACGTGCTACATCTTTTCTCTCTGAACCCTATGTCAAAAACAGTATAGTTTAGCTGTTATAGCGACTGCCTGAAGTTTCAACATTGAAAAAGTTCTCAAATAAACAAGATGTTAATATAATTAATTACATAATGCATAATGTAATGTTATGTAATACATGCATAATGTGCATGTAATAACATAACATTCAAGTCCAAACCAAACAACAATGATAATCCTTTACCATCGCATGTCTACTACTCACTATTCTTTCCTCCTTCAAATGCTCCGGGAATTCCTTCTTGACGATATCCGCGTAGGCGATCAGCACCTTGACTATCGTCTTGGCGAATCTCTTCATATATCTCTTCCAAATCTCCGGATCGGGGCATTCCAGTTTCGAGACGACGTCGAAGCATTGCGTGAGTTGCGTGAATACGTCGACCACGCTGTTGGAAAACAGTGCGTGCTCGCTGCTCTTTTGGAACTGTTGACAAGAGGTGTAATCGATTTATTGTTTGTTTGTTTAGGGAGGAAAAGGACGAGGAGTAATTTGATATAGATATACATTTTATAAACATTAAAAACCAGAGGGCTTTTTAGAATTAAATATTTTTTTAACCAGTTAACTGTGGAGCTCATAAGGCTCGTGACGTGTATATTTGTCAATCACAATGTAAGTTGGGCTGCTAAGATAACAGATTAAGTTATTACTTAAGGTGAGCATATTTTTTGCATGAAATTCGGGACGGATTAGAATGTGCGTGAGAGCGGGGGCGAGGGGAGTGTTGGCGAGCAAAAAACTTATATGCACATTTATAAATATACTAATAATAATTTACGGTTCACATTTTGTAGTTGAAATATATTTAAAAATATATTGGCAATCAAAACATTTTTAAAAATCCGGGACAATCCGGGGCAAAACACCTAAAACCGGGACAAATTTTGCTTTTAGAAAAAGCCGGGTCGCAAGTTGGAAAATCGGGACTGTCCCGGCTAATCCGGGACGTATGGTCACCTTATATTATTACATTATACTTCTTTATTTACGTAAACATATATTACTAAAGTAACCATATTTTTTAAGTCAAAACCGAGACCGAGTCGACAATTTTTAGTTATAGTAATCCGGGGCAGAAGGGAGGGGGGTATGTTCAATAACATAAATATGATTTTACATACAAACTTTAAGTATAGAATGAAAGGTTTTTTAATGAATCAATTTGTTTTTAAATTAGAATTATGGGCTTCTGGTAAGAACGTAACTAATCAGTTATATATTATACTCATCTACTACTTATGATGTTTAAACTTATATTTTTCGATCCATATGTTTTTTTTGTTTCCGAGCCTTGTATAAAATAAAATTTTATTCATTTCTCTCCATAATTAACTTAAAAAATTAGTACTTGTGCCAGATAGTCAAAAAGAGTATCTGCTTAATTTTTGCGAATTTTTATGAAATTTCATTGAATTGGAGTTGGAATTTATTAATGGCTATTTTAACCCGTCTTTGGATTTTTGCATTCAGTAATTTTTTTCATTTATATCATATTGTTCCATATAAGCAATCTCATTTCATATATCATTTTCAGATATTTGATAGGTAGTTATAATTTTAATATCAAGTACTTAGAAAGATTCAATTTAAACCCATACTTTTCGAAAACCCGGGGCAATCAAAGACAAAAGATTTAAATTCGAGGCAGATGTTGCTCTTAGTAAAACACGGGACACAAGGTAAAAATCCGGAAATCCGGCCAAATCTTTACGGCCAAATCTTTACGTATGGTCACCTTAAGATTACGTAGGTGTGTGTATTATGAGAATAGTTTTTTATGAACAGCAAAATAAAGGATCAAAATGAACAGTTTAAAATGTTATTTAAATAGCTAAATCTTAATTCTCATAGATTAAGAATATTATTTTTACTTCGGGAAGTTAGTGCTACTTGCATTAAGATAAAATGCCACTTAGAGCTACTTATTTTATACAGTAATAGCCTCAAAATATTCAAAAAAATTTGACATATTAGAATGTATTGTTTTTTCAAAAGTTGCCATTCAATTAGCAAATGGATACACTTTCATAAGCATGGTAAATATACACGTCAATACACAAAATTTTGCTACGTCCCTATGAAGAGCATATTTGTCAATCACTGGTTAACATTTCAGTAACTTTGCTGTTACTAATTCTGTACGAAGACATACTTTCATTAATTTCTGCAATAATATTTAAACGTGTTTTCATTTATTTTATTTTGCCAAATAAAAGCTCTAGAAATATTGTTCCTAACAGATATGCTTCAAACTTTTGGGTTATATTTTGGCGAAGAGTTCCAAACCGATTCCAAAATTATTAAATTATACCAATATCGGAGGGCAATCTCAATAAGAATCCTTAATATTAATTCTCCGAATTGTTTAAGAATTGGGAAATTTATATGAAATTGACTTACGCAATCTTTCTTATCCCTATTGAAAGCTCCATGTAAGTATTCTAATGAAACATCGTCGTTTTCGTTTAACCATTGCATGACAAAAGGTTCGAACCAGGCAGGATAATCAGGAACAGCTCCTTTATAAGGCGGTACATCGGTGACGTAGTTGGTATGTAACCATTTCACCTGAAAAAGAAACAAAACTTAGTGATTATCACTTTTAATAATTTATTATTTTCATATAGTTTTATTGTATTTATTGCAGCAATCTATCTAAAATATATTCTAACATTTCAGACATGAAGGGAGAAGGATACTTGGTCATTACCAGCTCTTTTAGATTTTAGATAATAATAATAATAAGTAATTCAAATGATACTGAAAAAATATCATATGAAGATATCTATATTCATATATAAGACTTTTGAATGAATTTTAAAACTTCTGTATCGGAACTATATTAGTTCAACTTTAATAAATTTTTCTTAAATTGCTGATAAACCAATTTATCGATCGGTAGAGTCAGTGACTAAACTTACCTTGAAATGTAAATTCATGTATGCCGAAGATTTGCATAACCTATGTTGCTCGTGTTCTTCTAATGCATATTTCATATCCACAGCAAAAAGTCCCCACATGGTGGCGGCCGATAACTGAAAAATTTAAATAACCAGTTTACTCAATTGTTGTTTTTTGTATTTTCTATTAATTTTAAATGTTATATTAAATTTCCATTGACATTAAAATTTACACAACATATAAATACAATGAAGATGTAAAAATATATATTCAAACACTTTACTAGTTTATTATTATTTTATTACCTGGCCAATATTCAGTTCCTGTGGAAATTGGTTCAAAACCGGCGCATAACTATTTTTATCCTCTTCAATAACACTCACAATAAGAGCAATCAATTTATGCCAAAAATCTACACTATCCAACCTAGGATCCATCCTAGCATCCTCGGCATCTCGTTTCGCTTCATTAGGATCGACTTGGAATTCTCTATTATACAATTCATAACAATTCTCGAAAAGGAACTGATATGTAGACCTAAGGCAAGCTTTAACACAATCTTTAACAACGGTGCTAGCCCTTGGAGGACTCGATAATTCTTGAACTTTCATTCGGAAGAAGGTAATACTGGTGAGGAGATCTACAGTGGATTTGAGATCCATGAGTTTTTCGTTGCTAGATGCGGGGAAATTGTTTCTGTACATTGAAAGATCGATTCGTAAGGAGTTGTGGAGTTGGTCGAGGAGTTTGACGAACTTCTCTTTCTGGAAATGAAAGAAATATGTGAAATGAGGTGATAAATTTGTTTATATAGTGTAACTTACGCCAAAATTCGAGGCGGCAAATCTATCGCTAGCCGATACCGCGGAACTAGCCGTCGTATGTGCGTAATATGCGTTAATATTTGCTAGAAGAGTTGACATCACAGCCGGCACACCAGGACACAGATACTTCGTCGATAAACAATGGAAATGCCTAAAATTAGAAAACAAAATTTAGAATTTTATATAAAACACTCAGATTTACATTAGTTATCTATTCTAATGGATCAAATCACATAGTGGAACACAACATCATGATAAACGAGCCAAAGAGAAAAATGTTATTATTGGCTGTCTTTGGAGCATGTTATAATGTACTGCAAAGCTCGAATATGGGAAAACATAACATTTACTTAAAGAAAAGTATTATAGAATTGAGCAACCGGAGTATTTACAATATAATGGTATAGACAACTTAGAAATGGAACAACAACAAAAATGTGTAGATTAATGGACCGATTTTGCCGCATAACAGATAAATTTTATGGCAAAGCTATGTTATGAAAAACTGTCCATACTACTTCGTTCTAAATATTGACAAAAGCAATGTGGTTGCTGTGCAGTCAGGCGATTTTCTCAGGTTGTCAGATAGAAAACCTAACCTAGAAACTGCACAAATGTCAAAAAAACAATCTTAGGTAACAGGGTCTTTCTGGCTCAGCTTCATAACATACGAGAGACGTTACAGTTTAAGTGTAAAACGCCTGAATGAACAGTACATACATGACTGTTTGGCAGTATGATTCAGTAGCATAATGTATGGAAGTTGGAGCATAACATTGCCTTGCCATAACATTGGTCTGTTGTGCGGCAGAATCGGTCCATAAGATTCAATTAGGGATATGATTCATTTTACATCTCTATAAAATAAAATAAAATCATCATATGGAAAATTTGAAGCGAATGCTCAGCATCCCAGATTTTAAAGTGCAAAAAATATAATTCAAAGATACAAATAAGAAATACAAATTAAATATTGAGAAGATTTTTATCTTTATTTTATTAGCTTATTTTATTAAAAAATGTCAATGTATTTAAAATTATTTATCATTACATAGATGAGTGTTTAATTTATATATACAAGTATATAATGACAAGTATATAATTCGATAAGAACTTGATAACTAAACACGTTAATTGCCACGGTAATATCAGAAATTTTTCTCAGGAGCCATGTGAACTTTATTAGATAATTTAGTTTAAAATGTATCAAGGAAACTTAGCGGCCAATTTTATGGTAAAATAGACCTTAACATAGGGTTGCCTTCACAACGCACATTTTTCATGAAAAATGTGCACTAAAAACAGCCAAAATGCCAAACTATGTATTTTCTATGCAGTCAGGCGTTTTAGATATCAAAAAAGGAATACTATCATAACTGCATCTTCATGATGTGAATTTATAACACAAACGTGAACTTAAGTGTTGTGTGTGAAACATTTTGACAGTTTTTAGTACCATTTTGTAGGAAAAAATGGCGTAACATTGCGATGCCATAACAAAGCAATGTTAAGCTAAATTTTACCCAAGAATTGCCCCATTAATGTAACAAAAATTTGTTTCTGCAAAATTTCTGGAATAACACTATTTTTTATGTCATACATACATATGACTGATAAAGCCCTACATTACTTTTTTTTCTCGGCAAGCCGTATCAGTCTTGAATGTCTGATGCATTTTTTGAACAAAATTTTCAGGATTTGTTCCCAATAGGTTAAATTTTTGAAACTTACTATAAATGTATCGTTTGTGTCGGACATCTATAATTGATGTGGCCTTTTGCCAATATATGTCATGTATGTCATACATATAATACTGACATGGCTCTTATTAACAGATATGGCGATTAATGTGTCAGAGAAAAACTTGTTAAAAATCTAATTTAGAATAGTTTTCTTCTACTCACGTCATAGCCTGGTAAATAGATTCAATTCCATATCGCATAGCAAATTCGTCCACGATTTCTTCAGGAGCTTCGTCGAAATAAACCTTCCATGCTTCGTCTCCCTTGGCGGTTGGTAAACTAACGATTCCGCCATTCGTTTCGCAGAGGGAATGAAACAAATTTTCGTGCAGACAAGTGTATTGGACGTGGTAAGGAGCTACTTTTTCTTCGCCTTTAATTTCAACAGATATGTGCAGGCGAATGGCACCAGACACAGCCGATTTGTCAGTTCGTTTCTCCAAGTTATACCAGACGTCCATCTCGCCTGACAGGGTACGGACCTGGGGAAGAAGACAATTTTAGAGTTGAATATTTAATAAATTAATTATATATTTAATAAATGTCAAGGACACTTATTTGTATTGTTCTGATGAATCTAAAATAAAAGATTAAAAATCTGTGATGGAGTTTCAATTACTACATGCCCAAAAAACGCAATCTAAATTCCCTTCCAAAACCTTTGTAATTAAAAAATACACGTCGCTTGCAAAAATGTAACAACTGCCGTAAAAAATAAAAGACAGATTTCCATCCAAAACCCATCTCTATTGTGCTTTCGGAAAAAATAATATATCGTACTCACCTCGATGATTGTTTGTCCCAAAAAGTCATCCGATTCTCTCGTCAGCTTTTGCCGGAGCTTCGATTTCAAATCATTGTCTTCATCCCACACACGCACTTTTATTCGGTCGGATGAATTGTGGCATTCACTGAAAAATGATGAATGGAATACAATATATTGAAAATAAAATTATTCAAAATTTTAATTATTATTTCGTTCAATGGTAAAATACCGTGCATTGTCTGAACTGACACTCAAAAATATTAAAAGTCAAAGAAATTAATTCATAGTTTTATGTTAATCTTTTTGTCCATGCTAGTCGAACAAAAGAATTAAATTGACCGGAGGAAAACCAAAATTAGTTCTCAAAGTTCAAAAGTATTAAAAATCAAAAATTTTAATATATTGTAGATATAACTTTTGGTACACGTTGTTCGACGAAAATCCTGGAATATGACTTACCTAAAATTGCATTAATCATTCAAAAATATTATTAAGTATGGAAAATCACAAATTTTAATGCAAAATGATTTTGTTAGTTTTTAGTCCATGTTTGGATAAAGAAATGAATTTCTCCGCAAATAGATTACCTAAAATGACAATAATCATTCAAAAGTGTAAAAAATTAATTATTTTATTGCATAAAAATTGGTTAATTTTGGTTTATATTATTTTTGTAAATGCGTTATATTTCATGTATTTTTGAAGTATAACTTCTTTAGATGCGACTAGGTTGTAAATCCGTACAAATGCCACGGAAGTGCGTTACGAAGTAGGTCGATTGTGATTAGTCGTCGCGTATGTGAATAGAGATCTGTCGTTGTATGCGTACCGATATCACAAGGAAATCGGCATAGATAAATAAACATTTTAAAATACATCGTAGTACAAATCTTGATTTAATGAAAAAGTGAAAATAATAAAACAAATTAAACATTTGTGCCGTGTACTAAACGTAAGTTTATTGATTAGAAATTATTTCTATATTATTCTAGTTTCTATAAATCTTTGAAGTTTGAAATTTCTAAACACTAATTACAATGACAAACCGATCATGTAATTTTTGAAGTATGACTTTAATTACATTATTGTTTTTAAATATTATAAGTATTTTTAATGCTATTATAAATATATAATTTAAAAATTTATTATCATATAAATGTGCATAATGTTTGACACTAATAAATGTG
>NW_020536549.1:0-26666 GCF_003426905.1 Ctenocephalides felis
GGATTTAGAAAAAGAAAAGAACCATGGACTATCTAGCAAAATTGACTAACGATATTCATATTTCTAACTCTTATAACAAATATTTACTCCTAATTACTACTGACATTAATAAAGCATATGAATCAATAAATATAGACATACTCCATGAAAAATTATTACACTTTAAGGTCGGAAGATCTATAAGGAATATAATTTTAGAGCTGATAACAAATCGACAGATATTTATAAAGGCAAACAACAAATTATACGGTCC
Organism: Ctenocephalides felis; assembly: GCF_003426905.1. Classification (NCBI taxonomy): domain Eukaryota; kingdom Metazoa; phylum Arthropoda; class Insecta; order Siphonaptera; family Pulicidae; genus Ctenocephalides; species Ctenocephalides felis. The sequence continues at coordinate 254 of NW_020536549.1, forward strand.
CAAAAAACAAATAAGGATTAGCACAGGGATCATTGCTATCACCATTACTTTTTAATATATACATGGCTCAGGTAGAAAAAATATTTACAGCTGACACACATATACTACAGTATGCAGATGATATAATCATATATACATCCCAAAATAGTATTGACGAATGTATATCTAAACTCACAAGGGAAATGTCTAAATTCCATCAATGGACATTAAATAATCATCTAACATTATCGCAAGATAAAACAGCCAGTATAATTTTCAGTAGACACATAATACCAGAAGAATTGACACAAATTAAAGTCAATGACAAGTTATTGCCAGAAAAAGGAGCATTAAATTGCTAGGACTACATCTGGATGAGAAAATTATGTTCAGAGAGCATATAACATACACAATAAAGAGATGCGAACGTGGAATTAATCTACTTAGACTATTAGCTAAACTTGGCAGATCCTCAGATATGTATAAATATTTACAAATCTATAATTAGATCCGTAATAGACTATGGCAGCTTTATATATGGTCGAGGAGCAAAATCATTATGGAAAAACTAGACAAAACGCAATACGCAGCCCTAAGAGTATGCATTGGAGCGATGCGTTCAACGCCAACCAATGCTCTTCTGGTGGAAACTGGTGAACCACCTCTAAGTATCCGCAGAACAATGTTAGGAAATAATTTTCTTTTAACAAAGATACATAATGATAACGAAAATATCCCTACACAAATGGAGCTGTTACATAAACTAGTTTCTACAAAAACATATTGGCGCAAGAAACAAAATCCATATTAGTAGATTGCCTCATAAATATCAAAAAATATGAAAATAATATAATCAAAAATTCTACATTGCCAGTGTTTAAATTGCCACAAAAATTAATATATAAAAAAAATAAACACATACCTAGAAGAAAATCTGGTAAACACTAACATTATGAATGTAGCTTTACAAAACACAATATTTAACTATAAGGTAAGGTTAACATGGCCTGGAGCAAAATTTATGTACACAGATGGAGCCAAAATAGGGAATTTAGCAGGATGTGCAGCTTTTGAACCAACAAGCAATACAGTCAAATACATCAAGTTGCCAGAATTGACTTCTATCTTTACTGCTGAACTTATAGGCATCAAAAACGCAATAAAAATTATTGAAGATAATCATATAGAAAACTGTGTCATTCTAACCGACTCTCGGAGTGCAATAGAGGCGCTAGGAAAAATAGACAGTAAGACAAATAACATTATTTTGGAAATACTAGAGACTATAGAAAAGTTAGAAAACAGGAAATATAAAATAAACATTGTGTGGATGAAGGCACATGCAGGTATTAAGAACAACGAAGCTGTAGACAAATTTGCAAAACAGGCTTGTCAATTCGTGGAGGAAGGACATAAAATCCCAGCTTCGGACCTAAGACAGAAGCTGAAGCAAATCGCACTACATCAATGGCAACTCAATTATACAAAGTTTCTAGAGAAAAAAGGACAGTAGTATGGATCAATAAACCCGAAAGTATCTACAAAACCTTGGTTTAAAAAAATAAAACAAACTAGAAAATATATTACAAATATATGTAGGATACGACTAGGTCACGGGAGGTTTCGACAGCACCTAAATAAAATTAATATTATCAATTCCCCAGCATGTATATGTGGGTATGAGGAAGAATCCCTTAATCACATTTTTTTTGAATGTCCCCGATTTCAGTCTGCAAGGAAAAATTTTACGCTGCAAGCTGCAAAAAGAGAAAATTGAGTTTCCTACTAGCGTTCATCAATTACTTCTAATTAGTTCTGAAAGCATACATAATATTATTAATCAATTTCTTATGGAGAGTAGTTTAGAAATTTAATTTATAAATTCAACATCATATTGTATTGTATATTCAAAGTTTATGTATATTGATTAGTATTCAAAGATTTTTGTATATAGATCTCTCTGTAAACTAAGTGGTGGCAGTATGATTCAGATCAGATGCCATTATAATAAATAAATAAAAAAAAAAAAAAAAAACATTAGTTTGTCTATATTTTGTCAATACAATCAAACTGGAAGATTTATACACTTTATCGTATAACACAACATAGTATAATCCATCCAAGTATTTTTTGGTCTTTCGACTTATTGATTACGTTTCAAGTTTTTCACATTCTTTTTGGATTCTGGATTTTGTGTATAATTGTAAATAATACTACTGAGCTCATACAAAATTTTAAAACTTTTGCGAGGAGAGATAGAAAATAAATTAAGTATTTCTTTTTTGACCTGCTTTTTGAAAAGTTTAAAGTGACATTCGGTGAATTAAAGTAAATATAAAGTATATATGTAGAGCAGGGCGAGGCACAAAGGTCCAATTTGACTTTGAGCAAATATAAACTATATTGTGAAAACCCTAACAATTATATCACAACAAACTACACATATCAAACGAACAATTATCTGAGTTCAGTAAACTGCCTTCTACTTCATCATTGTAGAAATGTGCTTTTTGATGTCGTTCAAAAATTGTTATCTAGACTTTTTTACCCTATAGGCGGGGTAACTTGAAACGGGCAGGTGGCAAAAAGATTTAAAGCCTTATTATAGTTTTAAAGGTATTTTACAAAATAATTACATTTTTAACTAATGCTTAAAAACTACCAATGGAAGAAAATATTTTATTATGGATTCTCATAGATTACCGTTTATCTCCCCCATTTCAAAGATTACCGTTTTCAAATCAAGGTTGTAGCTGGCTATACATCTTTTTTTCTCTACTTTCAAATATTGTTGTTAAACAATGCTTAACTTTACTGATTTTTGACACATCAGTGGTGGACCTTTTTAATCCTGGACCTTCATATGTTACTATCTATTTTGCGATAAATTCTGGAAAATTATAACTGGAAAAATGTTATTCGACAAAATGTCCATTCGAACGAACTCTATGCAATTGCACGGTACTATTAGGGTTACGCGCGGGTGTACTGGCTCCGGTTTTTTCAATTTTCCAATGTGTTCCACCAAATTGATTTGAACAATATTTTCAGTACTAAAAGAAAAAACAATAAGCTTTCGAATAACGCTAATTAGAAGGTGGTCCAACTAAACGCACTACCGGAAAACATCAATTGAAAAATTATTTTATCTTTTTCAGCTAATAATATTTAATTATTTGGCATTAATTGTTCTACGTAATGTGGCCTAAGCCAATATGAATAGCACCACGTAAATTTTTTTTCGATATCTTTTATGGTTACGTCAAAAAGTGAGTTTGAAAAAAGGGGCCACTTTCACATATTTTCAATGATATCTCGGCCATAAGATGAGATACAAAGTTGAAAATTGGTATATCGGTTTTTATCATTTAGACCTATAAAATGGCATATAAATTATTTAAATACCAGGGTGGGGCCGATTCTATATGGCAATGCGCCCATACCCTTTAGGTTCAGAATTTAAATACCATAAATAAAAAAAAATATAACTTAGAAAATGTTTTATAAATACCAATGAGTATATAATTATACAAATGAGATCTTTCAGAGCACCGTGTTTGAGAAAAATATGCCAAAAAGTGCATTTTCATATTAACATATCAAAAAAGTAATTATAAGCAATTAAGCTTATAAACTAGATCTAGTTATAATCTAGTTTATAAGCTTAATTGCATAGATTGTAATTGCGTCTACATAGGTGAAACCAGTCAAAACTTGCACAAAAACATCGCAACACAAAAACAACTCTAAAAATAAGAACCAGAATAAAACACAATTAACGGATCACATTAATCAGCTCAAACATAACATTGATTTTTCCAATACCACGATCCTTCATTTCGAAAATAATTTATTTAAAAGACGATTTAGCGAAGGTTGCCTAATATCTTTACACAAGGAGACGGCCATAAATTTAATGACTGACAACATTCGCTTTGCAATGACTAAACAATAATCCTCGACCATTTTCAAAACACCACCATATCTGAATGAAGCGTGTATTTTCATTATTTTATTATTTTACAAAAAACATATATTTGCCTGTGTTTTTTACACTTTCGCAAAATTTGTAAACACAATTTATTCAGTATTTAGACGTTAGTCAATTTGTACACACTAGAATGTAACCAAAAAATTGTCAAAAAAATAATTAGTTTAAATGTTCCAGTTATTAATAGCTTGGTTTATCACAGTGTAATAGTGTAGTGTATTTTTGTTCAATTAATTTTACTCGATGAAGACCGAAACCTATGGATAAATAAAGTATTTAAAAACTACTTTAGTTTTTTTTTACTTGGTGTTACTGCCCGATTCTAAATAACTCATCAAAATATATATCAACACCAAACTCACATATTTCAAAATATTATATATATATATATATATATATATATATATATATTTATATATAAATATATAATGTAAAATAATAATATTACTATTACGATTCTTTGCCTTATTTTACATAAGAAAAAAAATGGTAATCTCAAAAAATTTGCTGAATCTGTATTTATCTTTTTGAACCCCTTCTGCGTTAATAAACGAAATTCTGCTCTGTTAGTACATGACTCTTATTATAATATCATCATTTTTTTAACTTTCTGTAGGGTGAGTCGAAAATGAAAATTTTTATATATCTTTAATGTTTCAGAGTTTTCTGAACATTTTGGCATACCTTAGAAAAAATGGATCTATGTGTAGTGTGTGTGTGTGTGCGGATACAAATTTCGGGACGATTTTGGGAACACGGTTCAACCGATTTCAATTATTGAGATTGCTGTTGATAAGGAGGCGTGCTGATTAGTTTTTGGCGATGGCAGGTCTAGCCGTTCCGAAGATACGGGGCAAAAAGTGCCAAAAACGGTAACTCTGTTATTAAGAGAACGGAGTTCCGATTTTAATAATTCAAAAAACATTTTACTTATATTGACATAATGAAGAACTGATCAAATTTTTACGAAGGCAGGTCTAGCGGTTTCGTAGATCTAGTAATCTAGTAAAATAAGTCAAAAATGACCATTAGACATATGCACATCAAATTATCAGATATATTATAGAGATTTTAACAATATAGTCCAAGAGCCCGTGGGCGGATGACAGTATGTATTTTACGACACCTGAGATTTTGTGCATCGATTTCTCTATACCTATCCTACATGAGATAGGGACTGACTAAGCTCAAAGTGGCGGACACAGCTACTGCGCAGCTGGTAAAGGTACCTTGCTTTCGACCATTTCCAAACCATTTTACGATGGCTGCCGTTTCGAAAATATAATATTATTACTATCGGAAAATACCAATGGCAGACGATTTTGAAATAGCAGAAAAATTTTTTTTTGAATGTATTTGATGATGTCTGTCATTTACATATTTTATTCCTTATAGTATCAAAAGCTTATATTCATCACGGCAGATGTGTACCTGGCGTACCAACATCAGCAGAGTTAAAAACTCGGCTTCCATCCGGCCTGATAGTATGCACAAATCTCCATGTTTTATACCGGTATAAGCAATTTTTTCATAATGATAATTGAAATCAATATTTTTTAGTCTATATATGATATTTAATAATGTTGATGAGCGGAAAAAAGGATTTTTTACGCTAAATTCATAAATATTAAAGTATACAAACGATAACAACAATTATTGTGATGTTTGTTCAATTTTTTGAATTATTGTAGTCTAATTTTGTATAAAATGTTGTATAAAAATAAAGTTATACAATATTATATCTTGAGGATTTTTTGTTTTATACAATATTATATATATTCTGTTTTGTACAATATTATATATATATATATATATATATATATATATATATATATATATATATATATATATCTTGATAGTTTTTTCGACGTTGAAACATATTTCAAAGTAACTAGCAGCCCATTCGTCAAAATAAAAAAGGTATAAAGTATTAAAAACTTTTATTTATACGTTTCGACACAAGATGCGTGTCATCATTCAGCAACTACAACAATTTGAAATTTTTTTTTACTAATATAACACCAATATAGATTAATTATAACATAGAGAAACATTATACACACCACAGGACAAAAACACTCAAAAAAATTATTTTAAAAAATTAAACTTGTAACATATCAGAAAAAAAAATCCTGTAAACACGCCTAGTGAAAGATTACAGTCGAGTCTTTTGCTCGGTATGGGCGTGTTTCATGCTTCATAATGTTACATTTCAAAACTTTAAGTCAAATTAGTTTTCAAATCTTTTAGTTATTCATAATTTTTTTTCAAAAAAAATGTTTTTTTCTAATATGTTACAAGTTTAATTTTTTAAAATAAATTTATTGAGTGTTTTTGTCCTGTGGTGTGTATAATGTTTCTCTATGTTATAATTAATCTATATTGGTGTTATATTAGTAAATAAAATTTTCAAATTATAATTCAAATTATATACATATATATTCTTTATTTATCATCATCTCGGAGCCATATCGATTTCTTTTCTCGTGACGTTTTCTTTTTTTGTTGGCTATTACAATTTTTGGTTGAAATCGTTAAACTGTTAATGAAATCTTACTTTCGGTTGTGAAGATAAAAAACTTTGACAGTGTAGTGAAAAATTAAATACGTGTACGTATTAATACGAATAGTGGATCAGGGCGCTGGAGATACAATGCCGGCCTGAGAAAAACTCTGAGCCTACGGGAGTCGAGCAGATTACAGATCGGACAAGGTGTAATGCGCCCTCGACGTTTCATCCGGGGGAGCAGACAGGTGTTAGAGTGCGCCACCTAGGATATCTGAAGCAGAGAAAGCTGGTCCGGCACCAGGGACGGAGGTTTGAAAGATCGAGGGCGATCTTTAGAGGAGGAGGAGTAGTGTTACGAATGTGTGCATGAGCACCCACACACAGATATGAAATAACACATAACTACACCTCTCCCTATATGCATAAAAACGTCATGTCTCTGATGTATATTTTTGCAGATATTTGCAATAAAAAACTATGACAAACGCCAAAAAAAACTAATTTTTAGTAGCCAGTAACTTCAAAAGTATTTGCTTTCTTGAAGAACATCATGAAACATTTTTCTCTTATAATTAGTTCTTCTATCGATATTTGACGTTATTTTAAAAACAAACGAAATTACACTGAGGATGGGTGTCCTCCACCAGTGGAGTTCAAATTATTTTCACTTTTGATCTTGAGACTAAGATGAACCTAATTCCAAAATTTCATACGAATTACAGCACAGTAAATTATATGGAGACAACCCTTTCCATATATGTGAAACCATCCCTGATGAAGGATTGAGTGAGTGTGGGAAAGTCCGCAAGTGGATTGAGTCGGAGATTGTCCCTCAGGGGCGTCAGTCGAAAGTTTCCGTTCTTAAGCGTATATGAGTTGAAGGGATGAGCGCGGTGTAGTGCGCATCAAATTAATGTTTATGATAATGTAAGTTAAAATAATGTTATGGGGGGCAGCGTATCGAAAGCTGTCCCCAAACCGAAAGTTTTTTTTTTTTTTATTTATTTATTAACTGGCCTCGACTCCTTAGTCATCCAGCCATTACAAATTACAATACAAATATAAATATAAACTAAGTAGAAAATTAAAATTAAAAATCACAATACCAATGAAGAATAGTTACAATAAACAAACCTAAAAACATCCTACTCTATAGCCTTATATTAGATTCATTTACAAAGTCTATCAGTATTCTGTACAAATCAATGTTATTACTACTAATGATGAACCTAGCATTTATAGGAAATGTCACATTCCGCTGTTGAAGCTTTTTAAACAGAATTATTCGTTGCCTTTCATACAATGGGCAACTCCACAATATGTGATCTATTGTGTCCAGTACAGTGCTGCACGAACAGAACGGGTCTTGTTTGATCCCAATCCTAAATAGATGGACATTGTTCTTCGTGTGCGCCAATCTTAATCTGCATATTGTAGATATCTCTCTTCTATTCCAGTTAAATTTTTCAAACCATGTATTTCTGGACACTATCGGTTTACACGGTCGGAATAATATTCCTTTTGACGCTGATTCGAGATCAAATATTTTTTGCCAATGCAACATCCCCATTTTTGTGATCTTTCGTTTCAGATCCACGGCAGGAGCTTTTTTAATTAAAGTGGCTGAGTTTTGTGCCTCTTTGGCCAGGCTATCCGCGATCTCATTCCCGGTGATATTGTGATGGCCTCATATCCATACTAATTCGATCTTGTAGTTATTGTTGTTTAGCTTTTCTATTTTTTGTAAACAGTCGAATATTAATGGATTGCCATAATCTTTAGGCATATTTAAGGCATGCAGTGAGGACATGCTATCAGAAAGAATCATTGCCTTCTTTAATTTATGCCTTCCTTAATTGATGCATTGTTGATAGCCGTCAATTCTGCAGTAAATATTGATGCCCAATCTGGGAGTTTAATTTGAAGCTGTATATCCTGGCTTGGTATGTATACAGCACAGCCAACGCCGTCATCAGTTTTTGAGCCGTCCGTATAGATTTGTATATACTTTTCCCATCTAGTGTTCAATAAGGCGTGCAATTCCAGATTGATTATTTTCTTATCCATATTCTTTCCAATGACTAATTCGTCTGATAGGTGTATATATTTTTTGGGAATCGTTGCTTTCCAAGTCACTGTGTAGTAGGCCAATCTGTTGCTTATTATTATGTTATCTTCTAAAGACTTTAATGAATGAAAACCAGCAACTAGCGGAGGGATCGGTTTATTAAACCAGTACCTATTATTGAAATGCCAAACTGCCAGTGCCTCTAGCTGATCTTGAATCCATGAATGATCAAAATTGACTTTTTTGATCAAGAATCTATTCGTTAGTACTTGTTTTCTTATATCTAAGGGAGCTTCCCCGGCTTCAGCTAATAAAGAGTTAGTGGGGGTTGATTTTAAAGATCCCAGACATGTTCTTATAGCTGCAAATTGCGCTCTACTCAACTTTTTATGTAAGCCTGCGGACAATCCTCCGTAAATTTGACAGCCATAGTCAAAATGGGGTCTAATGATAGCTTTATATAAAGAAAGACATGCATTTGGGTGTGTACCCCAGCTGGTGTTACATACTCTTTTGAGTAAATTAATCCCTTTCTCGCATTTGAATAATATCTCGCTTATGTGCTTGTTGAAATTTAATTTTTTATCAAAAGTCACACCCAGGATTTTAATGTTTTCTAATATTTCGATTCTTATCGTATCAATAACTATTACATGCATATTTTTGGGAAATCTATGCCTGGTAAAAATTATGCTTTTGGTCTTCCTCGGTTTCAAAACAAGTCTATTATTCCGCATCCATTCCAAATCTTTTGATATGGCATTAGCCATTTCTGCTCTGCAATGCTCTACTGAGTGAGAAACTGTGTACATAATCAGATCGTCCGCATATTGTAGCTTTTTGACTCTTGTCCCTTCTGACGATATAAAGTCTGCCATATAGATGTTAAATAGGAGAGGGCTCAGAATCGAACCTTGTGGGATGCCCGTATATGATGTCCTTGGCCCTATTAGACGATTCTTATTTCTCACGTAAATTTTTCTATTGGATAGCAGTGACATTATAATAATAATAATATTGTCTTGTAATTATGTAGCTTCTTTTTGAGAATATTATGATCAACATGATCATATGCCTTTTCAATATCTGCCGTAACTAGTAGCACTTCTTTTTTATATGACAATGCACTATATAGATCTACCAGTAGCTCGCTCAACAAGTCGATTGTACCTTTTCCTCTCCTAAATCCGAATTGATATTTATTTAATATACCCTTTTCTCTATGTACCATTCTAATCTTTTTTTTAAAATGCTTTCAAAGATTTTCGTGAGACAAGGAAGAAGCATTATTGGTCGATAGGACTTATGATCACTTGGATTTTTTTGCGGTTTTAATATTGGCACTAGCACCGCAATTTTCCAATCTTCCGGGATCCAACTTGAATTTAATATAAAGTTGAACATTTCAACTATTATACATTTGAATGCTTTGGGGCATTCTTTAATCATAATGTATGTGATGTTATCAAATCCTGGAGAGCTGTTTCTTTTGTCTTTTAGTGCCAGTTCTAGCTCCTCATAATCAATGCGTCCTTCGATTTCATGAATTGCGTAGTCATCACTTGTTTCTTCTGCTTGGTCTTGGGAGTATTGTACGGGACCAGGTACAAAGTCAGGCGTATGGATCTTCAAAATTGTCTCACAGAAATTGTCACTCATTTGCTGAATTGGGGACTCGCCATTATTTTTATTATTTAATCTTTTTACAATGTTCCATAATTTATTAATGTTTGTATTTCTATTGATGGAATTCACGAATTCAAGCCATTTTTCTCTTTTTTTTTTTTGTTTTAAATAGTTTTCTAGTCTGTGCTGTGATTTTTTGGAGCTCCAGGTAATTTTTGAAGTTGAATTGAGCTTTTAGTCTTTAAATGCTATTCTTCTTTTTCTAACTTGAATTTCGCATTCATTATCCCACCATAAAGCCGGTTTATTGTATCCGATCTTGGTAATTTATACTGTTTAATGTGCTTAGTGGCTGCATTATTTATTGTTTCTTGAATAAAATTATACATATTTTCAGAATCATTTGGAATGTATGATGTCTCTAAAGTCTCTTCGATATCTAATCTATACTCATTCCAATTTGCCTCCTTAGTCATCCATTTTCTGCCTGGATACCATCCCACTCTCGTATTACATTTGAATTGCATCTTTATTAAGATAGGCAAATAGTCAGAGCCTACATTATCTGGTATTACGCTCCAATGAAGTCTATCATGAACAGAAGGCGAACAGAAAGTCAGGTCGATGGCGGCTGATTTCTTCCTAGGCGTTTGTGCTGTCGTATGCGTTCCGTCATTCAGCATTAACAGATTAAGGCTATCCACAATATTGTAAATAATAGCTCTTCCTCTGTCAATTATTTCATTACCCCAAGCTAAATGTTTGCTATTGAAATCTCCTGTTACAATTATTCTGACAGGAATCTGTTCGATGATATTTTTGATTAAATATAGATCCTTTGTTAAAGAATTACAGCACAGTAAATTATATGGAGACAACCCTTTCCATATATGTGAAACCATCCCTGATGAAGGATTGAGTGAGTGTGGGAAAGTCCGCAAGTGGATTGAGTCGGAGATTGTCCCTCAGGGGCGTCAGTCGAAAGTTTCCGTTCTTAAGCGTATATGAGTTGAAGGGATGAGCGCGGTGTAGTGCGCATCAAATTAATGTTTATGATAATGTAAGTTAAAATAATGTTATGGGGGGCAGCGTATCGAAAGCTGTCCCCAAACCGAAAGTTTTTTTTTTTTTATTTATTTATTAACTGGCCTCGACTCCTTAGTCATCCAGCCATTACAAATTACAATACAAATATAAATATAAACTAAGTAGAAAATTAAAATTAAAAATCACAATACCAATGAAGAATAGTTACAATAAACAAACCTAAAAACATCCTACTCTATAGCCTTATATTAGATTCATTTACAAAGTCTATCAGTATTCTGTACAAATCAATGTTATTACTACTAATGATGAACCTAGCATTTATAGGAAATGTCACATTCCGCTGTTGAAGCTTTTTAAACAGAATTATTCGTTGCCTTTCATACAATGGGCAACTCCACAATATGTGATCTATTGTGTCCAGTACAGTGCTGCACGAACAGAACGGGTCTTGTTTGATCCCAATCCTAAATAGATGGACATTGTTCTTCGTGTGCGCCAATCTTAATCTGCATATTGTAGATATCTCTCTTCTATTCCAGTTAAATTTTTCAAACCATGTATTTCTGGACACTATCGGTTTACACGGTCGGAATAATATTCCTTTTGACGCTGATTCGAGATCAAATATTTTTTGCCAATGCAACATCCCCATTTTTGTGATCTTTCGTTTCAGATCCACGGCAGGAGCTTTTTTAATTAAAGTGGCTGAGTTTTGTGCCTCTTTGGCCAGGCTATCCGCGATCTCATTCCCGGTGATATTGTGATGGCCTCATATCCATACTAATTCGATCTTGTAGTTATTGTTGTTTAGCTTTTCTATTTTTTGTAAACAGTCGAATATTAATGGATTGCCATAATCTTTAGGCATATTTAAGGCATGCAGTGAGGACATGCTATCAGAAAGAATCATTGCCTTCTTTAATTTATGCCTTCCTTAATTGATGCATTGTTGATAGCCGTCAATTCTGCAGTAAATATTGATGCCCAATCTGGGAGTTTAATTTGAAGCTGTATATCCTGGCTTGGTATGTATACAGCACAGCCAACGCCGTCATCAGTTTTTGAGCCGTCCGTATAGATTTGTATATACTTTTCCCATCTAGTGTTCAATAAGGCGTGCAATTCCAGATTGATTATTTTCTTATCCATATTCTTTCCAATGACTAATTCGTCTGATAGGTGTATATATTTTTTGGGAATCGTTGCTTTCCAAGTCACTGTGTAGTAGGCCAATCTGTTGCTTATTATTATGTTATCTTCTAAAGACTTTAATGAATGAAAACCAGCAACTAGCGGAGGGATCGGTTTATTAAACCAGTACCTATTATTGAAATGCCAAACTGCCAGTGCCTCTAGCTGATCTTGAATCCATGAATGATCAAAATTGACTTTTTTGATCAAGAATCTATTCGTTAGTACTTGTTTTCTTATATCTAAGGGAGCTTCCCCGGCTTCAGCTAATAAAGAGTTAGTGGGGGTTGATTTTAAAGATCCCAGACATGTTCTTATAGCTGCAAATTGCGCTCTACTCAACTTTTTATGTAAGCCTGCGGACAATCCTCCGTAAATTTGACAGCCATAGTCAAAATGGGGTCTAATGATAGCTTTATATAAAGAAAGACATGCATTTGGGTGTGTACCCCAGCTGGTGTTACATACTCTTTTGAGTAAATTAATCCCTTTCTCGCATTTGAATAATATCTCGCTTATGTGCTTGTTGAAATTTAATTTTTTATCAAAAGTCACACCCAGGATTTTAATGTTTTCTAATATTTCGATTCTTATCGTATCAATAACTATTACATGCATATTTTTGGGAAATCTATGCCTGGTAAAAATTATGCTTTTGGTCTTCCTCGGTTTCAAAACAAGTCTATTATTCCGCATCCATTCCAAATCTTTTGATATGGCATTAGCCATTTCTGCTCTGCAATGCTCTACTGAGTGAGAAACTGTGTACATAATCAGATCGTCCGCATATTGTAGCTTTTTGACTCTTGTCCCTTCTGACGATATAAAGTCTGCCATATAGATGTTAAATAGGAGAGGGCTCAGAATCGAACCTTGTGGGATGCCCGTATATGATGTCCTTGGCCCTATTAGACGATTCTTATTTCTCACGTAAATTTTTCTATTGGATAGCAGTGACATTATAATAATAATAATATTGTCTTGTAATTATGTAGCTTCTTTTTGAGAATATTATGATCAACATGATCATATGCCTTTTCAATATCTGCCGTAACTAGTAGCACTTCTTTTTTATATGACAATGCACTATATAGATCTACCAGTAGCTCGCTCAACAAGTCGATTGTACCTTTTCCTCTCCTAAATCCGAATTGATATTTATTTAATATACCCTTTTTCTCTATGTACCATTCTAATCTTTTTTTTAAAATGCTTTCAAAGATTTTCGTGAGACAAGGAAGAAGCATTATTGGTCGATAGGACTTATGATCACTTGGATTTTTTTGCGGTTTTAATATTGGCACTAGCACCGCAATTTTCCAATCTTCCGGGATCCAACTTGAATTTAATATAAAGTTGAACATTTCAACTATTATACATTTGAATGCTTTGGGGCATTCTTTAATCATAATGTATGTGATGTTATCAAATCCTGGAGAGCTGTTTCTTTTGTCTTTTAGTGCCAGTTCTAGCTCCTCATAATCAATGCGTCCTTCGATTTCATGAATTGCGTAGTCATCACTTGTTTCTTCTGCTTGGTCTTGGGAGTATTGTACGGGACCAGGTACAAAGTCAGGCGTATGGATCTTCAAAATTGTCTCACAGAAATTGTCACTCATTTGCTGAATTGGGGACTCGCCATTATTTTTATTATTTAATCTTTTTACAATGTTCCATAATTTATTAATGTTTGTATTTCTATTGATGGAATTCACGAATTCAAGCCATTTTTCTCTTTTTTTTGTTTTAAATAGTTTTCTAGTCTGTGCTGTGATTTTTTGGAGCTCCAGGTAATTTTTGAAGTTGAATTGAGCTTTTAGTCTTTTAAATGCTATTCTTCTTTTTCTAACTTGAATTTCGCATTCATTATCCCACCATAAAGCCGGTTTATTGTATCCGATCTTGGTAATTTATACTGTTTAATGTGCTTAGTGGCTGCATTATTTATTGTTTCTTGAATAAAATTATACATATTTTCAGAATCATTTGGAATGTATGATGTCTCTAAAGTCTCTTCGATATCTAATCTATACTCATTCCAATTTGCCTCCTTAGTCATCCATTTTCTGCCTGGATACCATCCCACTCTCGTATTACATTTGAATTGCATCTTTATTAAGATAGGCAAATAGTCAGAGCCTACATTATCTGGTATTACGCTCCAATGAAGTCTATCATGAACAGAAGGCGAACAGAAAGTCAGGTCGATGGCGGCTGATTTCTTCCTAGGCGTTTGTGCTGTCGTATGCGTTCCGTCATTCAGCATTAACAGATTAAGGCTATCCACAATATTGTAAATAATAGCTCTTCCTCTGTCAATTATTTCATTACCCCAAGCTAAATGTTTGCTATTGAAATCTCCTGTTACAATTATTCTGACAGGAATCTGTTCGATGATATTTTTGATTAAATATAGATCCTTTGTTGCCTGTGGTGCGCAATAAATTGAAACCAAACAGAACGGAGTAGCCGATTTAATTATTACCGCGGTCATTTGCATGTCTCGGTTACTTAGTGAATGTGCGAATTCTTCGCATGGAATGTTATTTTTGATCAATATGGCCGAACCACCGTAGCCGTCCTGTCTGTCCTGTCGAAATATGTTATACCATTTGAATTTAACTAATTGGCCCTGTTTCAGCCATGTTTCAGTAAGAGCTGCCATATGAATTTTCTTATGAAACGTAAGATTTCCGATGCTTTCCTTATTTGCTCTTAAAGATCTACAATTTAATTGTAAAATATTTATATTATCTAAAAAATTTATATAAAAAAATAAACACATACCTAGAAGAAAATCTGGTAAACACTAACATTATGAATGTAGCTTTACGAAACACAATATTTAATTATAAGGTAAGGTTAACATGGCGTGGAGCAAAATTTATATACACAGATGGAGCCAAAATAGGGAATTTAGCAGGATGTGCAGCTTTTGAACCAACAAGCAATACAGTCAAATACATCAAGTTGCCAGAATTGACTTCTATCTTTACTGCTGAACTTATAGGCATCAAAAACGCAATAAAAATTATTGAAGATAATCATATAGAAAACTGTGTCATTCTAACCGACTCTCGGAGTGCAATAGAGGCGCTAGGAAAAATAGACAGTAAGACAAATAACATTATTTTGGAAATACTGGAGGCTATAGAAAAGTTAGAAAACAGGAAATATAAAATAAACATTGTGTGGATGTAGGCACATGCAGGTATTAAGAACAACGAAGCTGTAGACAAATTTGCAAAACAGGCTTGTCAATTCGGGGAGGAAGGACATAAAATCCCAGCTTCGGACCTAAGACAGAAACTGAAGCAAATCCACTACATCAATGGCAACTCAATTATACAAAGTTTCTAGAGAAAAAAGGACAGAAGTATGGATCAATAAACCCGAAAGTATCTACAAAACCTTGGTTTAAAAAAATAAAACAAACTAGAAAATATATTACAAATATATGTAGGATACGACTAGGTCACGGGAGGTATCGACAGCACCTAAATAAAATTAATATTATCAATTCCCCAGCATGTATATGTGGGTATGAGGAAGAATCCCTTAATCACATTTTTTTTTTTGAATGTCCCCGATTTCAGTCTGCAAGGGAAAAATTTTACGCTGCAAGCTGCAAAAAGAGAAAATTGAGTTTCCTACTAGCGTTCATCAAAAACTTCTAATTAGTTCTGAAAGCATACATAATATTATTAATCAATTTCTTATGGAGAGTAGTTTAGAAATTTAATTTATAAATTCAACATCATATTGTATTGTATATTCAAAGTTTATGTATATTGATTAGTATTTAAAGATTTTTGTATATAGATCTCTCTGTAAACTAAGTGGTGGCAATATGATTCATATCAGATGCCATTATAATAAATAAATAAAAAATAAATAAAATAAAATAAACCCCATTAGTTTGTGTATATTTTGTCAATACAATCAAACTGGAAGATTTATACACTTTATCGTATAACACAACATAATATAATCCATCCAAGTATTCTTTGGTCTTTCGACTTATTGATTACGTTTCAAGTTTTTCACATTTTTTTTGGATTCTGGATTTTGTGTATAATTGTAAATAATACTACTGAGCTTATACAAAATTTTCAAACTTTTGCGAGGAGAGATAGAAAATAAATTAAGTATTTCTTTTTTTACCTGCTTTTTGAAAAGTTTAAAGTGACATTCGGTGAATTAAAGTAAATATAAAGTATATATGTAGAGCAGGGCGAGGCACAAAGGTCCAATTTGACTTTGAGCAAATATAAACTATATTGTGAAAACCCTAAAATTATATCACAACAAATTACACATATCAAACGAACAATTATCTGAGTTCAGTAAACTGCCTTCTACTTCATCATTGTAGAAATGTGCTTTTTGATGTCGTTCAAAAATTTGTTATCTAGACTTTTTTACCCTATAGGCGGGGTAACTTGAAACGGGCAGGTGGCAAAAAGATTTAAAGCCTTATTATAGTTTTAAAGGTATTTTACAAAATAATTACATTTTTAACTAATGCTTAAAAACTACCAATGGAAGAAAATATTTTATTATGGATTCTCATAGATTACCGTTTATCTCCCCCATTTCAAAGATTACCGTTTTCAAATCAAGGTTGTAGCTGGCTATACATCTTTTTCCTCTACTTTCAAATATTGTTGTTAAACAATGCTTAACTTTACTGATTTTTGACATATCAGTGGTGGACCTTTTTAATCCTGGACCTTCATATGTTACTATCTATTCTGCAATAAATTCTGGGAAATTATAACTAGAAAAATGTTATTCGACAAAATGTCCATTTGATACCAAATTTAGGTTCTGAATTTAAATACCATAAATAAAAAAAATATAACTTAGAAAATGTTTTATAAATACCAATGAGTATATAATTATACAAATGAGATCTTTCAGAGCACCGTGTTTGAGAAAAATATGCCAAAAAGTGCATTTTCATATTAACATATCAAAAAAGTAATTATAAGCAATTAAGCTTATAAACTAGATCTAGTTATAATCTAGTTTATAAGCTTAATTGCCTAAATTGTAATTGCGTCTACATAGGTGAAACCAGTCAAAACTTGCACAAAAGAACATCACAACACAAAAACAACTCTAAAAATAAGAACCAGAATAAAACACAATTAACGGATCACATTAATCAGCTCAAACATAACATTGATTTTTTTAATATCACGATCCTTCATTTCGAAAATAATTTATTTAAAAGACGATTTAGCGAAGGTTGCCTAATATCTATACACAAGGAGACGGCCATAAATTTAATGACTGACAACAATTCGCTCTGCAATGACTAAAAAATAATCCTCGACCATTTTCAAAACACCACCATATCTGAATGAAGCGTGTATTTTCATTATTTGATTATTTTACAAAAAACATATATTTGCCTGTGTTTTTTACACTTTCGCAAAATTTGTAAACACAATTTATTCAGTATTTAGACGTCAGTCAATTTGTACACACTAGAATGTAACCAAAAAATTGTCAAAAAAATAATTAGTTTAAATGTTTCAGTTATTAATAGCTTGGTTTATCACAGTGTAATAGTGTAGTGTATTTTTGTTCAATTAATTTTACTCGATGAAGACCGAAACGTATGGATAAATAAAGTATTTAAAAACTACTTTAGTTTTTTTTTTACTTGGTGTTACTGCCCGATTCTAAATAACTCATCAAAATATATATCAACACGAAACTCACATATTTCAAAATATTATATATATATATATATATATATATATATATATATATATATATATAATGTAAAATAATAATATTACTATTACGATTCTTTGCCTTATTTTACATAAGAAAAAAAATGGTAATATCAAAAAATTTGCTGAATCTGTATTTAACTTTTTGAACCCCTTCTTTAAACAAAATTCTGCTCTGTTAGTACATGACTCTTATTATAATATCATCATTTTTTTAACTTTCTGTAGGGTGAGTCGAAAATGAAAATTTTTATATATCTTTAATGTTTCAGAGTTTTCTGAACATTTTGGCATACCTTAGAAAAAATGGATCTATGTGTAGTGTGTGTGTGTGCGGATACAAATTTCGGGACGATTTTGGGAACACGGTTCAATCGATTTCAATTATTGAGATTGCTGTTGATAAGGAGGCGTGCTGATTAGTTTTTGGCGATGGCAGGTCTAGCCGTTCCGAAGATACGGGGCAAAAAGTGCCAAAAACGGTAACTCTGTTTTTAAGAGAACGGAGTTCCGATTTTAATAATTCAAAAAACATTTTACTTATATTGACAAAATGAAGAACTGATCAAATTTTTACGAAGGCAGGTCTAGCGGTTTCGTAAATCTAGTAATCTAGTAAAAAGCTGCCATATGAATTTTCTTATGAAACATAAGATTTCCGATGCTTTCCTTATTTGCTCTTAAAGATCTACAATTTAATTGTAAAATATTTATATTATCCATCTTTGGTTGGTATTTCTTATAATTATATTTTTCACTATCTTCTAACTTTCGTTAGAATTGACTACACTTATTTTATTGTGTATTTCATCTTTATTACGATTATCTATACCTGTTTTATTATTTTGGTTTAAGTAATTCATAATGGTATGTGTATCCCATTTTAACTTATATATAATTGCATCTATCTCGTTACATTCTTTATTTCTCTCACATTCTATTTTTTCTCGAAATTTATTTGTCAATTCTATAAAATTATTTAATTGTCGTTTATTTTCTTCCTTTTTATTGGTCTTATTACTGTTTAGGCTTAGTTGTTCTTGGTTTCTTTTTTCAGGTTTTTCAGTTATCTGGTCTCTGTTAAATCGATTGATCGGCCTCAAGTATTCTGTTCGACGTTTATACATAATATTTCTTGGTTTATTTATTAACATTAATCTGCCTTTATCAATGTTAATTTCTTGTTCATCTAAACTATTCAATAATTCATATTTATTTTTATGCCTGTGTGAATCCATTTCGGTATTGCCATTTAGTCTCGGAAACGATGAATTAAACCCCGGATTGTACGGGTTGATCTTAGCAGCCTCAGCATATCCCTTTTTCCACATCCTGTTTTTAGCTTCAAGATAAGATATGTTATGTAGTGCCATTATTTCTTTATTTACTTTGAAGAATTTACATTCTTTGTCGTTTGCTTGATGATTTACATGGCATACTGCACATATAAAGTCTGACACGATATGGCAATTTTCATGAGAGTGTTCTTCTGAACAATATCGGCATCTTATCTTGCTTTTGCATTGATTTTTTATATGTCCATAACGACAGCATTTGTGGCATTGCGTTACAGATTGAATGTAATGACTGACAGCACACCTAACCGAATACTTTGAGACGTATTCTGGCAGATAGTTACCCCTGAACACTATTTTTACCATTTGTGATTTCATATTTATTTTTTCTAAGTTTCTTTTTTTAATGCATTTGACATCTAATATTTTGATATCCGATCTAATAACATCCATGATTTCTTGCTCATCCATGTCGGGTTCAACGTTAAAAATAATGCCGGTTCTGTATAATTTATGTCTTGAGATGTACGTTCGTGTGTTAAATTTTTCCAAAATTTTCTCTTCGATTAATTTATTAGCATAAAAGTAGTCTTTAAATACTAATTTGATTTTGTTTCTCCCGATCTTTGAGATGTCTATGATATTTTTGCTTATGTTAAGCGATTGTTTGAATATCAATCTGCCTAAAGCTAGATTGTGAAATCTGCCAATGCTTTCGTTAGTTGATTCCGCAAAAACCGTGTACGGTCCTTCATCATATGGTTCATAATAATTAATTTCTTCGTTTATTTTATTATTTCTAGTGTTATCTTCATTTGTCATATTACTTTCTTCATCCATCATTTCTATCCAACTTTTACTTTTTTCAGTGCTGCTGAAACCTGGGTTATCCTCCATATTTTCATTTAATGTTGTTACTTTGTCTTGTTTAGAATACAATTTTATCAATTTCTTGATTAATTCTTCAGGTATATTAACCGTTTTTAAACTAGCTTTATTCTTGGTTCTTTTATTGTTTTTTTGCAACATAACTTTATTGTCATCACCATTTGTATTATATAAATTCACTTGATTTATCGATGTATTATTATCACTCCGCGAGTTATTTTCCACATTGCTCGGCAAAACTGTTGTATTTAACAATTCACTGTCGCTTTCTTCCGAAAAATCACTCTCCATTACCTCATCATTATTGATAACATGAATCGATTTACCTATTTGGATACCTGTTTCAACCTCCGTGCTATTGTTTTCCTTATTTATAACTGCAGGTATTGATGCCCCGCCGGGTTCAAACGGTTTATACTCTATTATTCAACATTACTTAAGTAACTCTTTTATTGTAATTACTAGTCGCTTCGATCCGTTCAGTTCGGTTGCTCGAGCTCGAATGAAACCGAAAGTTAATGATTATTGAAAATCGTGAATAGTGTGTGAAGTGAAGTTACAAAAAAGTTTAGATTTAAGTTGTAGGGTTTAGATTGATATTAGAATAAGTATGTAAATATAAAATATTGTTTAGTTAAGTCACGAACAAAAGCCTCTCATTACTAGTAGTTGTAAATTTAAATAGTCTTTCAGCAATACGCGATAAACGATTTAACTAACTAATAATAAAATGATTTATTACAAAAGAATTATAAATAACACTTAGAACAAGGGGTGTTATCTCCGAGTAAACGCGCGTAGTTTTGTTCTTGAGTAGTGTCAATTTTTAAAAACAGATGGCTCATGTGTACTCAATTTCAACTGCAAATTTTTCGTGGTTCGTGCAAGTAGCTGTCAAGTATTTGATCGATGTACGAATAACCTAATTTCGTGAACTCGTGTTGTTTCTAATTAATTAATTGTGTGAATTAAAGTGAAATTTGATATGGCAAAGTGTTTTTATAGTACCGAAAAAAGTGTCAAGTGCGGGTTGACACTTTTTTCGGTACTATAAAATACCAACACCAGTTCCTGCAAAGGTATTTTTTTATAATAATTGCAGCAAAAATTATATATAATCAAATATGATATTACAACATGTTATTATATTGAATAGGTGTTTTGGGGGTACCTGCAAATTGCTGCAAAATGTACGAACAAGGCGCAGGAGTACTTTTCACACCCAAGGAATGCATGACACTTTCAAAATTTCATTCCAGGAGATAGGATAAGAAGTATTCATAAACAATGCAATAATTTAAGGAATAAATTGTAACAGAGTATTAAATGTTCTAAGACGTGTTCAAATTTAAAAGGAACAAAAATTACAGCCGAGGACATATTTCTTGCTTTAAGTCTGTACAAATAGTCTTCAAAGGCCTACTATTTTTGGGGACAAATATTTATTTTGTCATGTCCTCAAACATTGAGATAGTTGCATTCAGAGATACAATTGTATAGCGGTATTAATAAGTGTCTATTTGAAACATTAGGTTCAGTTATTTCTCTTAAAAAGTATTAGTAGCGAATACTGTGTTTTGATGTTTGATGAAATATTATTATTTTCAGAATTGTTATATGATTGGATTGAATCTCATATTGTTGATGTTGCAAAACAGTTATTTAGTGTTGGTTTAAATGTTCATAATCGTAAGTTTATTGTTATGTTTATTAAGATTATCTATTACATTAGCAAATGTAAATACTTATAAAGCAAGTCTATACCATTCATAATATTTTAAAGTATTTTCATTGAAGATTTGTATTATAATATTCTTCAAATAATACTTGAGCGGGCCAGCGGTGGCGATATCGGTTAGAACGTGGGCTTGCAGCAACTAGTCCCAGGTTTGCTGGTTCGATGCTCGCTACCGGCATCAGGCAGCTTTGATGTTAAATTTCCACTTCGGGTTATAGATCACAATATAATTCCAAATAGAAATCGTCCTTCGTGGACATAGCTGCAGCATCCAATCATACGTTAACTATTAGACGTAAGAGCTAATATCAAAAATATCCCACACATAAGAGAATGGTAAATCGATGAATTGCCTCTCATGAAATAAGTAGTCATAAGTCCTTATCCAACATCTTATAGAACATATGAGAGTTCTGATTGCTGTTCAAACAATAAATAAAAAAATACTTGAGCAACATCCCAATATAATGTTTGAATTCAAGATATATTTGTTACCGACCTTGGGAATCAAAAATATTGCTTTTATTTTTCAATTCATAAACAATTGTATGTGCATAAAACATTATTCTGTTCATTGTAAATACTTTGTTGATCTTTTATGGCAAATTCAATGATAATGTTTTCATTATGAAACATGGTTAATTGTAATGTTATAAAATACTCATACAGAAACTTTTCAAAGGTTTCGTTAAATGCAACTTTACTATTAAATCATTAGATAGCAAAATAACTATTAAATGCAGAATTAATAAAGAATAATGTCACGTAAATGAGTTTTAATACTAGGAATTTGGACTTCTCTCAATTTTGATAACAATGTATATACATTTTATGTTTTTAGGACTTTTTTGTTTGTGAAGTATTTGTACTTTGTAACAAATTATCTGTTGTTTTTAACCTTTCAAATTTTTTGTATTATTTGTCATTCCTTCTAAATTTGTCATTTTATCGCGTGCTTCTGTGCTGTTAGTTTCTTCTTAGTTTTTAAGATTTTAATATATTAATATTAGTCATTAAGTAATTAATATTAGTCAGTTATTTCTGCTTAGTTTAGTTAAATACTTCTGTGGTTTTCTCCACTTAGATCTTTAGTTTTTGAGATATTATTTATGCGTAATTATGGAATTATAATACTTATAATTATGTATAATAATTATTATATTTTCAAACATTCCATAACTGTAATTATAATTGTTAATATAAACATCACTTTAATTGTTTTTTAAACATAAGGTAAAAGACCCAGTTATTGACCCTGGCCCAGTTTCTGACCTTTTCAACTTTTTTTGGAATTAATTAAAAAACTATACATTTAATGTGAAAATAATTTTTTTCTTAATTGACAGTAATTTATTCTATGCCTCATTAATGTCAATTAAAAAAATATAAAAAATATTAACTAAATAAAAAAAAAAATTTAAATCAAAAGTGACTGTGGAAGCCATTTTTTAGCTTTAGTCTAAACAGTTTATGTAAGGAGCTACGACAATTGAGTTCGTGCACTAATTATGATGTAAGTACGAAAATCTAACTAAAAATATACAAATAAGTCAATAATTAATTAAAATTTATTTTAAAATATTTATAAAACATATTAAATTTAGTTTTATTACTGAAATTTGAGGGTCAATAACTAGGCTCAATTTTAAGTGTATGTCACAGTTGTTGACCCTGCAATTCTAACCTTCTAAAAGCTAGGTTATCTGTCACATGTTTTTAGTCACTTGCTCATTAAATGTAAAAATAATAATATTTATTGTTATCTTATATTTTTTTTACTATTTTTCGTAGTAAAGTGATAAATTTACATTTAATATTCATTGGTATAAATGAAAGATTGTATTTAAATCTTGTAAATACATCTTTTAAGTGATAAAATTATTAATAAAAAAATGACAGTTTTATCAACGCTTAAATTATGACTGTTTTAGTTTACTAATATTTTTATTATTATACAATTAATTTTATTCTTTTTTATTTAGGAGTGCTCTGAAATACAAGTAATTTAATTAATTTTATAAAAATATTTTTTGAAAAATTTTATAACAAAATATGTATAATTATTTTTACAGCTAATCAACGTTTTTTTTAACTAACGAAATTTTTTGTTAAATGACTTTTATAATTATTATTTATAATAGTATAGAATATTTTTACTGAGGACTTCTATAAATTAATTCAATTTTTGTAAGATAATTTTGCAATTTTTTTTATTTAGATGGAAGAAAAAGAGTTAGAGGGTGAAGAGACAGAAGAAAATAATCATAAATTTATTTTAGACGCACAGCCATCTAAAGAAGTTATAATTTTTGCAGTAGATGATGATGGAAATTTAGTCTCTGTCGATGATAATAGAATGGATACTGATTATAACAGTCAGGATGAAGAACAAGCAAGCTCGCAAGTTCAGATTTTGTCTGAGAATGAACTTGAAAAACAAGAAATTCTAAAAGTCCCAAGTTCATCCGACAATCCTGACCCCTCCAATAAAACATCATCACCTAGTGCAAAAACAACATCTCCGAATGTTCCTTCTCCTTTTAAGCGAGCTTTGTTTTGGCCTTTGAAAGATAAAGATTTGAAGAAACGAAAAGCTAAGGAAAAGGTACCGACAGTTTATACATCTGATTCGTGGTTAAAATATCATGACGACAAAGAAGCAAAGAAACGAAAATTAGAAGAAGAAAAAGAATTGTAAAAAGCTGAAAAGTCCAAAAATAAAGCCATCAAGGAGGCAGAAAAAATAATTAAAAAAGAAAAACTTGAAGAAAAAAAGAAACAAAAAGCTCTTAAAATAAAAAAAAGTCCAAGTAATTTAAATAATTAATTTTAATTTTTTTGTTTGTGTAATATGTTATAACAAGACTTGAACTATTTATACGTTAAATTTTAACAAACTGTATATTTTTAGAATAAATATTTAATTTATTTATTTTAATAATAATTTCAGTTTATTTAAAATTAGTAAGCACTTCATAACCTAACCATGATTAAATTTGAGGGTCAGAAATTGGGCTACGGTCAGGGTCAGAAACTGCCACACGAAGAATTCTGAGGGTCAGAAACTGGAGCTCTTAATGTCAATTTTTAAAACGTCAATTTAAAATATAAATTTAGTTCAAATAATTTTTTTATGCACATTACTTTATTTTAAAAATCCTAAACTAATAGATAAAATTATAATTTTCTTCATTAAGTTAAGTTTTATATTAATTATTATAGTTTAACCTCCACCGTCACTCTAAAAAGGTCAGAAACTGGGCCCCTTACCTTATGTAATATCTTTGAAAATATATATTTTGTATTTTGTATGATTTGTTCTTATTTCCAATATTGAAAATTATTTAGGCTTTTAGGGCTGTATACAATACGTACAAATTTAGAAATAATACCAGGGGTTAATTTAAATAATATACATGTGCTGCCATATATTTTTAAAATTTGTATTTCAATCGAGGTAACGCCAAATCGTCAGACATAGCGATCTATTTATACTTGTTTATCTATGACTTAGAACTGTACGTAAGCAAAGAGTTTTGAAAATTAGTTGTTATTTTGTGTATATAAATGGTATTGATTACGGTTATATAATTTGATGATGTGTTTAACGCGCGATTGTAGAGGCGGTTTGCGAAATGTGTTGACACGAAAATGAAAAATCCCGTGGTTCTAGTGATTATTAGAGATTTAATTTGTTGATGTCGAAGGACGAACGTTTATCAATTTTGCGCGACGATCAGCCAAGCCGTTTCTTTGTGAATAGCAGAAAAGTGAAAATTTTTTTGTTAACGTTTCAGCCCGCAGTGTTGAATCGATTTTAAAAATTTAAAAACCGTTCGAAAGATATTAGTTATTATCGTGCTGATGAGTTTTTGGTAGAGATTGGCCGGGCCGTTTTCTTGTAATAAAGTGTTAAAAAAAAATATTTCGACGATTGTTATTATTATTTTTTTGACGGTAGATACCATAGTTTTTCAAATCATACTTAAATATTACGGCCCTACGACAACTCGTTTAGCTTTAAAAATTCTTCAAAGTTTTCAAAAATTAGTATCGTTTTTTTGGCATTTGTCAAAATTAAACATTTCATCGACGTTTGCTCAAAACCGCCTGAACCGATTTCTGAAATTAAAAACCATTTGTTGTATCTCGATGAGGATTATTGTTTGACAGTTTTGACAGACGGTCTGCCGAGCTGTTTCTTTGTAATTTGGAAAAAAGTTTTAAACTTTTTGACGACATTTAAGCTCATTCTACCGAATCGATTTAAAAAAATCTAAAAATGTTTGAAAGATATTTGTTGGGAGTGATACTGATTATTTTAGGTGAAA
>NW_020536550.1:0-24716 GCF_003426905.1 Ctenocephalides felis
AAAACCATGCGGACCGAGTTTTGTATTTAATAAAAAAATTATATTATTGAAGTAAAACTTGAATATATAAAGTATCATGAAAATTTATTACTACCTAAAAAAAGGCCTCGTCAAATATTCTAAATTCATTTTAATCAAAAAAACTAATAGATTGTTACTTGGAATCATATAGGATCCTCGTAAAATTTAAGAATATTTTATTTTATTAACGTAAATTTTATTTCGTTGCCGTTATAATTTGATAATTTGAGAAACATCCGACTTGTTTAGTGGTCAGTAGTTGTCACATGTTGCGACAGTGTACCCGAAGCGACCGGCTGTGTCATAATTATTTGCAAAGGACACGTCCGGACGTGCGACGAGTCCTTTGAGTCCTTTGTATAGCGCCGAGATCCGAAGCGAAAATATATAATATATTTGAAACGAAATCACTATTGGATATGTGTGTGCCTGTTGGCAAATTGATAAATTAAAAACTAGTGGTTATGGCATCGTGTCTTAAGGCAAATTGCTGGAACTTCCCGTATCGTAATGAAATATCCGAGAATTTTAAACGTTTTCAAATATATTATTAAAATGCTGTAACTTTCATTATTTTTGCTTACCTGTTTGTTATATCTGAGAAAATCAAATGTAAATCATAAATAAATCAATTTATCTCCAGAACATTAACAATCGTCATTTCATTTCGAATTCAATTTAAAAAAAAATAGTTGCCTAATTTGCACAAAATTGAAAAAGTGCTCCTGTATAGTCACAGTCTAAACGCATTTGCAAATAATTCTGTGCGACATTTTTACTAATACTGTTCTTAGCTTGGCGGCATTTTCACATTTTCAAAAGTTTTCACAATATTGGAAAAGTGCTCCTGTACATAAACAGTCTAAACGCACTGGGTAAACATTTGTACCAGAGTTGCGCTTAGACTGTGCTCAGCCTGGGTAATTTTTTGAATTTTTAATCCAAAATTACAAAATATTTTATGTAAAATATAAAAGATGTGATAATTTTTTATCCTCAAAAGCAATTGTTTTGGCAAAACAAGCAGAAAGTTTTTTAGATCATTCAATCGGACGCTTAGTTCACACAAAAATTGCCATTTTTGCACATTTAGCTTTGTATCTTCACAATGGCTGGAACCTACCTTGCCAAAAACCACTTTTTCCCGTCATTGCAAACTGAATGTTTTCTGATCATTCAAATCGGATGCTCCGTTCTTTCAAAAACCATTTTTATTTTCTGTACTCTTGCTTTTTATCTCCGTAACTGCTGGACCTGCCTTTGCCAAAAACTAATCAGCACATCTTTCTTTCTATCAATAGGAATCGAATGTTTTTCAAACTATTCAAATCGGTTGATCCGTGCGTCCGAAAACGTGGACGAAAATTGCGGACATACAAACACACACACACACACACATCCATTTTTTCTGAGGTATGCCAAAATGTTCAGAAACCTTCAAAACGTCGAGAAATGCAAAAATTTTCTTTTTTGGATTTTTGGCCCATTACTATAACTACGGGAAGTTAAAAATATTTATCTATATATCTTATATATAAAATTCTTCTGTACGCGTGTATGATTTGATACTTCTCCTAAACCGTTATTCGGATTTTGATAAATCATTTTAGAGCTTGTCAAAGGAAATTTTCAAGATTTAATGCAGGATAAAACCGTAGTAATATTGTAGAAATTAATAGCAAAAATTACAAAAAAACACTTATCATTGTTTCACATTGAAATATCATCTGCTAGAAACGTCAATTCACTTGAAATTTAAATAGCTCAAATTATGAGCCTAGATAACATTAGAATAAAATATACAAGGAAAATGTAATGTCTATATTATTATTGCCAAAAAGCAGCTGAGATGTGCTAGAAATTAAAATAATATAAAATACAGGCAACAGTATATATGTTTATATATGTTATATATAAACATATATATGTTATATGTTTGGCAGATGAAATTATATAATTCGGTTTAATAAATATTGCAGCAAGTCCGAAATTACATACACATTATTGTTTTCATTTTATGCATATCGTATTTTGGTGTACTTTACTAAATTATTTAACAATATAAATAATGTTTCGACTTATTAAAAAAATGATTTACAATTTGGTTTCGTGTGTTAAAAATTCATTTATTTGGCATTGCACATGGAATATTTAGTTAGTTGATCTTAGATTGAATAGTACTAGATTTTGCAAATTAATTCACCTAAGATTTGAACATAAACAATAATGTTTATTGAATTTATTAGTAAGAAAAATGTACTTTAGAAATTATAATTGCCAAATAACAACTAATTTATCGTACGCCGAGATTATGAAAATTTTAGACTAAATTGTTGAAGCAATTATGTCGTGTGGTAAAATCAAGTGTGA
The DNA here is from genome assembly GCF_003426905.1 of Ctenocephalides felis. NCBI lineage: Eukaryota > Metazoa > Arthropoda > Insecta > Siphonaptera > Pulicidae > Ctenocephalides > Ctenocephalides felis. Next base: position 2,392 of record NW_020536550.1, read on the forward strand.
TATTGTTCTTTTACCCCGGATACTATATTCATTTTTTCAGAATTTCTTATAAAGTTTATGCTAAGACTATAATAAATAAATCACAAATAGCAGGACATCAACTAGGGTATTAAAAAGTATAGAATAGGATACTAAAAAAAGTGGAACTTTTGAATTGTAGACGTGGGTGCAAGGCAATGTTTGTCGGGTCATCCAGTATACGTATAAATTTATATTTATACTTCAAGGGTGGTATTTCTTTCAAAAACACATAATATCAACCCCGGGAGAATATATCATCAAAAAACATCAGCTCGACACCCTTTTCTATTGTGTCATTGTATAATTTTGCAGTTTCATTCTCCATGTAGGTATTGTTTGTTCTATTCATGGCGTCATGGAGATATATACGACGAGGACGACTATTTTTTGTGCATTTTTTCCAGTTATTTTATACGTTTTTATAATGTTTTTTGCTTTCTTTCTTTTTTCTCTTACCCTGGTTTTTTGTCGACTTTTCCTTTGTTTACAAGTGTTTCTGGATACAATGGGAATGACACATGCGTTTGTCGCCACCGACGACAAGGCAGAACGAACGGTGGAGTTTTTATTTATTTCAGTTATTTATTTATTTCTTCTTGGTTAAGGAGATAAAACTTTAGCTAAAAAATTATCGCTTGTTTGCTATTTTTGAAAATACTCATTTGTTGCATTTTATTTTTCCAGATCCTCCAATCGTGACTCTTCGCCTAGGAAGTACTCTGAGTGCTGATGACATCAAAGAAGGTGATGATGTCTATTTTGAGTGCCATGTCAGCTCCAATCCGCCTTGGAGAAGACTTTTGTGGTTATATGATGTATGTATTTACAAACTTCTATATTTAATCCTAAAACAACTTCTTAAACCCGAAGAAACCAGCTTTATGGGTCATTTTTTTCGATCTGTTGCTAAATACTGAAACATTGAGTTCAAAGTTGTTTTATTCGAAATTTTTATATGGGACTGTGTTCAACTGTTGGCATGGAATTATTGTGAATTTTATCTAGTTTCTGCTGTGCTAACTGAAAAAGAGTGTCTTCATATAAAATTTGTGAGTTATTTAAAAAAATGAAAAAAATGTCCCGTATTCTTGTTAGTGAAACTATGAAAATGTCTATCTACTTGTCGTGCGATCAGGCGTATTTTACATATAAACAAACAAGAAATAACGTTATAATTACAAAATCTTATATGATGGAGTTATCATAAGATTCTTCCTTGCTTGTTTACATGTAAAATACGCCTCATCGGACAGCAGACATTTTCACAGTTTCACTAACAAGAAACAAGCAGAAATAACTCACAAATTTTATATGAAGACACTCCTTTTTAGTTAGCACAGCAGAAACTCAATAATGTAATATCGAATTCAAAGTCGTTTTATTCAAAATATTTCTATCGGATAGTATACAGTTGTTGGCATGGAATTATAGTAAATTTCATCTAGTTTCTGTCTATCTTACTAAAAAAGAATGTCTTTATATAAAATTTGTGACCTATTTGATAAAAAGTAAAAAAATGTCTCGAATTAGATATAAACGAGCAAGGAAGAATCTTATTTATTGTAAACTAATGTAATATCGTATTCAAAGTCAATTTATTCAAAAAAATTCTATAGGACAATGTGCAACTGTTGGCATGGAATTGTTGTGAATTTTATCTAGTTTCTGTTGTGCTAACTATAAAATAGTGTTTTCATATAAATTTTGAGCCCAATAACATAGCGTTGTCATGGCAAGTGAAAATGCTTGGCAGTGGAAACTATGAAAACGTCTCTCTATTTGCTGTGCGATCAGGCGTATTTTACATATAAACAAAGCAAGGAACAATCTGGCTTAATTTCTAATAATTTGAAAGAATAGCTTGGAATTTAAAAATCTAAGGATTTTATTCAAGGATAAAAGTATCCAAAGATTTACATGTAAATTTCTGAGCTTTCTGAGAATTTTTTTTAAATTTCACTCATAATTTTTTTTTTTTTTTTTCTACCAGGGTGCTGTATTATCTCACAACACATCAGGACGTGTATTCAGATCAAACCAGAGCCTGGTGCTTCAACATGTCACTAAACAAAGTGCAGGAAAATATTCCTGCTCTGCCATCAATAGTGAAGGCGAAACGATTTCCAATGAGCTGGATTTTCGAGTCAAATGTGAGTAAATATTCCAAATTTTACATACTTAAAAATCCGTTACAAACATACTGAGATTTAAAATTGGAAAAGAATAAGTGGGTTGGGTAATTGTCTCATGAAATAGCATTATCTTATGCTTGTTTCTTGTTAGTGAATATGTGAAAATGTGAAAATGTCTGGTGTAATAAATAATTTTAACTTTGCAATTCAGTTTATATAATTCTTATAAATATTAGACAATGTTACAGTATTTATAATAATCTATTTGAAAACATTCTGTATTCCTCGAACATTTTATTACGGTACGGGAAGTTCCAGCAATTTGCCTTAATCATACACAACTAGTTTTATTTATATATCACGTATCATTATTTAAAGTCATCTCCATCTAAATCATTGATATGTATCAAGGCTCCACCGTCGTCTCCACCATTACCAGAAACAAGCCAAAGGCTATTTGACTAAGAAATGAAATCCAAATAGTGCCATCTCTGTGTACTTTGTCTTTTCCATCTGCGATATTATGAATGATACAGAACCTATTAATATTCTATCTACGGTGGAGACGAAAGTATGACGGTAGATCTCCACAAGAGTAGATAGATGTATGGAACTATCTCAATATATATATATATATATATATATATATATATATATATACATTTATCCTTAAACTTTTCCCTCCACCCCAGTAAACAAAAACTCATTAAAATCTCATTTCTCAATTCATATTTTTCCATGTATATTATAGAAGAAGCTATTAATTCGCTAGAATTGTGCTATGAGTTACAACTATTCTGTAAATAATATTAAATGAAGAAAGTTCTCGACTGAGTGTTTAATTAAAAATATGAAACAGAGCTCTCTGTCTTGTTTTCTCTCCTTTTGCAAATTCATTTAATTTTATAAAATGCGATTTAATGAAACTACAGGAATGGAAGGTAAAAGTCGAAGTGTACTATCGAGAAATTGATCAACATAATTACAACATAATTTTGTTTGGACGAAATGATTTCTAACCTGTCTATACCAGATCTAAAGGCTAAATCGTGTGTATTATATTTTAGAGAATTTCCTTTATATTCTCTGAAATTAATTTCAGATACATTTCATTCTCCATGTTGACCCTCATCATGTGAGTTATGATAAACTTTTGCCAAACTATTAGAAACCCAGTTTCAGTTTAGTTAGTTGACCAACAGAAATTGCCAACTAATATTAATAGTTAAATTTTCCAACTAATAACAGATTTGAAAATTTAATTTTTAGTTAGTTAATTAACAGAAATTTCCAACTGGTAATAATAAATAAAATCATAAACAAATACATTAATACAAATTAATGACACAGGGAAAATGTCTTTTTGCTGTGCGATCAGGCGTATTTTATATACAAACAAGCAAGAAAAAATCTGAAGATATCATAACATTCTTTCTTGCTTATTTATACCATCCACCAAATTGCTGGAACTTCCCGTACCGTAACAAAATGTTCGAGGAATATTAAATGTTTTCAAATAGATTATTATTAATATTGTAACATTGTCTAATATTTATAAGAATTAAATAAACTGAATTGCAAAGTTGAAATTATTTGTTTATCGTATATTAGAACTTCAGTCAGAATTAAAATTAAAATCTGAATTATTTTTGATACACAAAAAAATTGAAACATTTTTTCCAAAAGTAATTATTTTATTGAAATAAGCAAAAAGTTCTTTGAATCATTCAAATGGGACGCTCAGTTCTTTCAAAAACTGCCATTTTTTGCACATTTAGCTCGGTATCTCCGAAACGGCTAGACCTACCTCTGCCAAAAACTAATCACCACTTATCCCAATCATTACAAATTGCATGTTTCTTAAATAATTCAAATCGGACACTCCGTTCTCTCAAAAACTCGATTTCTATTTTCTGCACTCTGTGCACTGTATCTTCGTAACGGCTGGACCTGCCTTTGCCAAAAACTAACCAGCACATTTCCCTATCAATAGGAATCAAATGTTTTTTGAATTTTTGAAATCGGTTGATCCGTGCGCTCGAAATCGTCGACAAAAAATTGTGTCCACACATTCATTTTTTATGAGGTTTGCCAAAATGTTCAGTAACCTCTGAAACGTGAATATATGTAAAAAAAATTCATTTTCAATTTTTGGAAGATTATAATAACTTACCCTACGGGAATTTAATTAAGTTCGTTGCTTTTGTACGAGATGACAATTAAGTTTAAAAAAAAATGCGTAAGTAGTAGAGTTTCTTTGGTCTGTTCGCTCGTCAATAGAATCCTTTTTGTTTATTTGCTCGTCAGTAGAGTCCACTTTCCAATTTTCTAGATCAAAATTTTACCCGTCAGTAAGGTTCATTTCTTGTCATTAAATTTGCTCGTCAGTAGAATCCCTTCTATATCTTTTTCTTCACATTTTAGGGTTGCTTGTCAGTAGTCCCTTTTTTTCTTTTATTTTAAAATTTGATTTACTCGTCAGTAGAATCTATTTTTTAATTTTCTAGATCAAAAGTTTATCTGTCAGTAGAGTTCATTTCTTATCATTTAATTTGTTCATCAGTAGAGTCCCTTCTATATCTTTTTCTTCACATTTTATGGTTGCTTGTCAGTAGTCCCTTTATTTCTTTTAGTTTAAAATTTAATTTGCTCGTCAGTACAGTTTCTTTTATATTTTTTGTTCACATTTTAAAGTTGCTCATCAGTAGTCCCTTTTTTTTTAGTTTAAAACTTATTATTTAAAATATTTATCTAGTTTAATATTCAAGACACATACTACAGCTGTTCAAAGAATGTGTCTGTATCACCAGCGAAATAGTCAAAAATACAAGCAGTCAATGAATGTATGTTAAGTTTAATTACATGAAGTTCTTCAAACACAATTATTACATGATGAGTGAAGTTGCAAAAACAACGTTTGTTTAGGCGTTGTTTAACATCCACTGTGTGAAAAAATATTTTAAAATATATTAATTATCAATTATTTCATTTCTCTAATGAAGGTTCAAGTTCTAAATGCTAATTACAATGACAAACCGATCATGTCGTATTTGAAGTATGACTTTAATTACGTTATTGTTTTCAAATATTATAGGTGTATGATGTGTAGTGTGAAAGATTCATTGCCGATGTATATTATTATCTATTCGGGTATGTATCTTAATTCCGGCTGCCTGTACCTATCGAACGTTAAATTCTAAACAGCAATACCCAATGATTCCCTTGCTAGTGCTCCTAATTTCCGATTCCGTGCATTACGGACGCAGTTAACCTGCGGCTTGACCTGTGTTTGTTGTGTTCCCATGTCGTTGTTTACATCGAAGAGGCTTCACGCTTAATTGCTACACGAAATGGCATGCGGTCGATTAACAAAGTCGATGTTTGATTCCAACGACTAGGATAGGAATAGCATAATATATCATATATATGAATATATAAAATTCTTCTGTAATGGTGTATGAAAGAATAATCCTCCTAAACGCCTATTCGGATTTTCATAAATCTTTCTGAAGCTTGTTTGTTTTCTAGGATTTTTTGATTCATAGAAATATAGTTAGATTGTAGAAATAAATGGAAACAATTACAAAAAACCGCTTATTATTTATTGATATTGAAAATATTTAAGGCATGGTTTGACATTAAAACAAATGCACACTGTTATTTGCCAAACATTTCAATTCACTTATAGGCTAAGACAATATTAAAATATAATATATTTATGATTATGAATAAGAAAAATGTAATGTCTACGTTGTTATTGCCGAAAAACAGCTGAGATGTGCCAAAAATTAAAATAATATAATAAAATACAGTCAACATGCGTCTGACAGGTGATTGCACATATGATTCTATTTGACAGATTATTAGTTTTAAACGTGATGACAGTTCATTAAAATTTGAATTGTCAGATAGAAAAAAGGCTAAGTTCAGGTAAATGGATTTTAAATTTTTAAAAGATAAAAGAAATTGTATTGCATTTTATGTATTGTATTATTTAATTCAAAGTTTATATTAATATATTTAATTTAATTAATTAATTAATGATAAGACAAATTGATTTTCCATCAAATATATAAATTTAAAATGTCAAGACAGAAAAATTGCCAAGTTCAGGTGAATGGATTTTTAAATTTTTAAAAGATGTGATTTTAATTAAATTTGTGTTGTAAATATATATTATATGTATAAAAGTAATTGTAAAATAACAGACATATCATAAACTTATTATTTTTTAACTAATGCAGTTGTGTTTTGCTTTACTTTACTAAATCACAATACCAAAAAAATTTACTCATCCAAAAAATTATTTAGAATTTTCATTGTGTCAAAAATTCATATATTTGGCATTGAATACGGAATATTTACTCAAGTCAATGGAGCGTTTTGTGTCTGATTTTTGTACTGTGCTCTAATTTGTACGAAATTTTGGAATTAGGTTCATGTTACTCTCAAGTTCAAAAGCTAAAGTAATTTAGACTTTTTTGCCACTTCCCATGTGGATAACATCACTGGTTGTGGATGTTACTGGTTACTTAAAATTCGTTTCTTCGTAAAAATACACATTTCAAGGAAAATCATGTAATGAACAAAATTATATCAATTAAAATCTTAATAAATCGGCGTTTTATAATGTGCTCTAGAAACAATATTGATAGGTATGAAAAAGAAGTTGTTTTTTATTTCGTTCGAAATTTAATTGTTGCATTTGAAGCCGTTTAGGTGTTACATTTTATATATTCCATGGCTTTTTATAGTGCTCAATAAGCTTTAAAATGAGTAATGAGTACTGTTGAAGGTCTGTTTTTTTTTTCATTTAAATCAACTAGTCAATGAATGTCATTTCCACCGAAAACACAATTAATCGTATTCCATCTAGAATTAACTTGGTTTAAGAAAATCCAAAATATCACGCAAATTGGAGCTCAGTATAGAAATTCACGGAGTACACGCTTTTTTCCGCTCCATTTACAACAATAATTTAGTTGATCGTGGGTTGAATAGAGCACATGTGAACAGGATTTGATGAATTAATTCATTTCAAATATGAACTTAAGTCACAATGTATATTGAATTATTAGTGAGAAAAATGTAATTTAGATATTAAAATTACTAAAAGCCAGTTAAAATATAATATGAAATTAAAAAAATTTTGGGCAACATTATTGAAGCAATTAATTTGAGTGAAAAAATCCAAGGTGATATTATACCTTAACCGTGGAAAGTATATATTAATTATTTCTGCAATTTCCAAACCGTGTATCTTATGCTATAAATCACAAAAGCAGACGATGAATTTTTGTGTGATAAATTCGGAAAATCAATGTTTTTGTTGTGAATAAACAAAAAATATATATATTTATACATCTACATCTACAGGTATGACTAAAAATACTGGATAACCCTTAAATAAAAATAAATTGAAATTATTAAAATAAAATGAGCTATTGGACATGAATTTGTTCTATAAATTGCAGTGTATAATTTTTGATATACAATTTTATTGAACATATTTTAATATTTGTTAAAGGGATAATTAAAGTATTAACTGTGAGAATTATTTTATTTGAAGCAGTTTACTTTTGAACATCACTTATATATTGGTGTAAATAGTAATTCGAAAAACAATAATTATTATTTTTAACTGAACGGTGAATATTAGTATAGGATATTGAAAAAACGTAGATGTAGGTACAGGATAACGTCTGTCGGGTCATCTAGTATATATATATATATATATATATATATATATATATATATATATACAAAATATTCGTTTCGCAAAACTGTATTCGTCCTCATCGCCTTGTCAACTGAGTAGAGCTCTTCTGAGGATTAAAACCATCGTTCGTTCCATTTCAACAGTAGTAGTTTTAATTAATACTTGTTCCTTTCAACCGGAATGGCGAATGGCGAACGAGAGCGGCCAACAAACCGTAAAAACTTTCATCGGTATTGTTTTGTTTAAACGCGTTCACTATATTCATTAAAAAGTTTTTCATCGTCCTCCACCGGAGCAGCAGGTGGAGGAACACAGATGCTGCAGAAAAAGAAACTAGTGTTGTATGACACCGTGCCTTAAAGCAAATTGCTGGAACTTCCCCTAACCCTAATGAAATACTCGAGAAATTGTAAACGCTTTCATATATATTATTACCACAAAGACTGTAACTTTCAATATTTTTGCTTTTATTATCTTGTTATAACTGAGCAAGTCAAATGTAAATCATAAATCAATTTATCTCCAGGAACATTAACAATCGTCATTTCATTTTGAATTCAAATTTAAAAAAAAACATCGTTGCCTAATTTACACAAAATTGAAAAAGTGCTCCCGCATAATCACAGTCTAAAAGCATTTTAAATAATTCTGTGCGACATTTTCACTTATACTGTGCTTAGCTTGGCGGCATTCTCATATTTTTCAATAGTTTTTACAAAATTGCAAAAGTGCTCCAGTACATAAACAGTCTAAACGCACTTGAGTAAACATTTGTACCAGAGTGGCGCTTAGACTGTGCTTAGGCTGGGTAATTTTTTCAATTTTTAATCCAAAATTACAAAAATATTTTATGGAAAATAAAAAAAAGATGTAATCATTTTTTATCCTCAAAAGTAATTGTTTTGTCAAAGTAATTTTGATATTAATATTAAAAATTAGAATTTTTTTATTTATTTTATAGATCATTTTTTAATTTGCTCGTCAGTAGAGTCTTATTTTTTTATATTGCTAACGAATTTGCTAATCAGTATAATCCTTTTTTATTTTGCTGATTTTTTAATAATTTGCTCGCCAGTAGATTCCCTTTTTATTTTCTTCTAGATTATTCAACGATTTGCTCGTCAGTAGAGATCATTTTTATAGTCAAGATTGTTTAATAATCTTGCTGGTCAATAGTGTCCCTTTTTATTTTCTTCTAGATTATTTAATAATTTGCTCGCCAGTAGAGTCCTTTTTTATTTTCTTCTAGATTATTTAAAGATTTGCTCGCCAGTACAGTCCCTTTTTTAAATTTCTAGAGTATTTAATAATTAGCTCGGCAGTAAAGTCTCTTTTTTATATTCAAGATTATGTAATAATTTGCTCGTCAGTAGAGTCTCTTTTTTATTTTCTTCTAGATTATTTAATAATTATTTGCTCGTCAGTATAGTTCCTTTTTTATTTTCTTCTAGATTATTTAATAGTTTGCTCGTCAGTAGAGTCCCTTTTTTATATTCTAATTTTGTGTAAATTAGGCAACTTTGTGTAAATTTTTTTTTATTTGGAATTCAATTTCAAAAAAAAAATAGTTGCCTATTGAAAAAGTGCTCCCGTATCCTCAAAAGCAATTGTTTTGCCAATACAAGCAGAAAGTTTTTTTAGATCATTCAAATCCTATACTCCGTTCCCTCAATTTCATTCTAATCATTCATCATCGATTTGTATTTTCTGCACTCTTTGCTCCGTATCTCCGTAACGGCTGGACCTGCGTTTGCCAAAAACTATTCAGCACATCTCTCTATCAATAGGGATCGAATGTTTTTCGAACACACATCCATTTAGTTTCTGAGGTATGCCCCTAAAAATGTTCAAAAACCATCAAAACGTCGAGAAATGCAAAAATTTTCATTTTCGATTTTCGGCCCGTTACTATTACTACCCTACGGGGAAGTTAACAATAGCCAACGATACAAACACATACACATACACATACACATACACATACACATACACATACACACACATGCACACACATACACCACACACACACACATCCATTAGTACTCTGAGGTATGCCCCTCAAAAATATTCAGAAACCTTCAAAACGTCGGGAAATGCAAAAATTTTCATTTTCAATTTTCGGCCCAATACTATAACTACCCTACGGGAAGTTAATATTGAATTGACAGTATAAAAAATACAACTAATAATTATCAATCTGTATATTAATATTTCTTTCCTCCACATAAGTCTTTTTCCTCACATCAGCTTTTCCTATATCTCCACCGTTAGCGTCACGTTACTCTCGCTCCATAAAATCGTGGATTTTTGGCTCGCCAACGAGCCAAACCGAACCTAAAACCTAAAGATAGAAGATAGAAATAAAGATAGAAATCTTTAGTTTTCTTTACGTTATCCTTTATCCAGCGATATCCACAGTTGCCCGAGAGTTAGCCGAGAAAATGCCTAGTGAGGCGAACAGCTGTACGGTGGAGATCTCTGGCCCGATTCCAAACAGACTAACGGATTTAACGAGATAATAATAACACTATGTTATGAAAACAGAGAGGAAAGAATCGTAGTTCTAGTTTCGAAAAATGTGGGTCAAGGGGTAGATATAAGGGCTAGATGCAAAACTTGATTGAAAATATTATACGGTGGAGATATTTATTATACTACATATACTATACCACCATCGCTTCTTATTGTTGTTTTTACCTTACTACATCGAACCTTGAAAACACTTTACTTGATTTAAATTACATAATAGAAAAGAGTGCGCGTATGGATCACACGCGATTGAAGTAAAACTTATTTGCTACTGTACAAAGTAGCAAATTTAAGTTAAGTTAAAATAAATTCATCATATAACAATTTTGAATAATGTTTATTAGTAAGATGGTAATGCTCGTGATGCGTTGTTAATCAATTCTATAATATTCGTTCACACAGCGGATTATGTTAAACAACGTCTAAACAAATATTGTTTTTACAATTTCACTCATCATTGTGTTTGAAGAACTTCATGCAATTAAAATTAACATACATTCATTGACTGATAGTAATTTTTTTTTATTTTTTCTCTGGCGATATAATATCATTCTTTGAACAGCTGTAATATCTGTTTTGCCTACAAAATTGAAACCATACTATTATATTTGTTTTATTTATCAAGCCCTGCACATAGCTTGATCTATGAATCATTTTCTTCTTTATGTGAACGTTAATGCAATGATCATCATCAATATTACGAGGTAATAAATTAACCATATTATTAACGTCAACAGGCACATTTATAATTTGGCCAAATATTCCAAATTGTCCATTTGAATATCGCAATCGTTTAATTTGCATGAATCACAACCTAGGTGAAATTAACTTTTCTGCTACAATATCTAGTTTACGTAGATAATTTGGTATAACCCGTTAAAGTGGGAATTTTACCCGAATTTAATGCCTTTCGATAAGTTTGACATCCAATCTGATTATTTGAATCAATATTCAGAAAACCATTATTAAGAATTTGTTTTTGAGCTTCACTTAATATTTTGAAGTCACTTTGAAACTAAAGTCTATCACACACAAAACATACATAGTCAAAGCTATCATTTGTAAATTGTTTTTCAAACAATTCTCGTGCATTCCTAAATAAATTGAAGTCTTTATATGGAAGTTCAAATACTTCATTTGACTCTTGCAAAAGATCAGTTCTTGTCAAATTATTAGTCACATTATATTGTTTTCAAATTTCACTTATCGTGTAATTTTGTTTGTAAAACTTTATTATTGACTGCTTGTTTGTTTTGACTATTTCGCTGACGATACAGTTTCATTATTTGAGCAACCGTAGTATCTGTCTTTTGTAATTTTTTTTTTTTATTTTAGTAATAACCTCAAAGGTATATAGTAACCTCGAAAAATTCGAACAATACAAGTTACTTCAATAAACTTAAATTTCTCACGCAGCGCAGATTTTTCCTTTGTTTCATTATTTTTCATCATTTATTTGCGATCATTTTCACTACAATTATTTATGGGGGACGGGATAAAATATTCTTCCGATCCTGACATTTTTATTTACTCACGAATTATACTGCTAACCCATATCGCGCCTAAAGAAGTTTTACTTCAAAAAAATATTTAGAGACTACGAGCTAAATACAAAACTCAAGTGAAAGTCGACACATTTTTTTTTGTTTTTGACATATGAATTGACATTTGATGTATTTTTTGTTTCGCTCGCAGACTAGATCGAATAATTGCGATAGCTGCGCTAAGTAGCGTCGTAAGCGCGAGTCATCTAAACGATCACTTCAGCTTGACGTAATAATTTCCGTTGCATTTGTACGGATTCACAACCATGCCGCGCCTAAAAAAGTTTTACTTAAAAAATCTATTACCATCACTTTCCATTTGTCGTTGGCTATCGTTTTGCCTTTTGCTCCACCGCTTCTCGTTCTACCGATAATTGTCAAAACGGCGCCCTGTCGTTGTGCACGGTCCGTTGCACAATCCGTTGTGCGATGAGTAACGGCTGTCTGGCCGCTATCATATTTTAGCGCCGCTTGACGGCTTAACGGCCCGGTTCACGGGACGAATGCAGGGTCGAAACTACCGACGGTGGAGACTGAGATTTTTAAGAAAAATTTGATAAATGTTGGTAGAAATAAATAGCTCTATATAAAATTTTATATGTATTTTTCAGTATCATGGTGTCTTGATTAAATATATTAATTAAAAGTCACTTTTGTCTCACCTAACTTGTTTCGTATTCAGTAATTGGATAGGTGCCTCCACAGCTTGTTACTATATATAAATATATATATATATATATATATATATATATATAATTTTTTCAGCTCCTAGAATGGTCATTAGTGCCGGATTAACAGGCGTTGGCTTGTTATGAAGGAAAAACTGCAAAAAAGCTGCCATGAAATATAATAAGTGTTGCTCACGGACGTCCAATTTAAATTCATGTAAAAATCAGAAATATGTAATTCTAGTCCTTAGAAAGGTTACAAATACTTGTTACGATGTAAATTGACGCCAACGGCTAATTATTGGATGATAAATATAAAATACTAGTGATGTAAAGCAAGCATTTAATCGGATTTTTCAGGAATCTAATAAGATTTAATTACTGTTTTCTGTATATAATTCCAAATTAAATATTTTCCATAATCTCGCATATGCGTATATGCGTATATACCTCTAAGGCAGTCGCGCTTTCTCCTTAAATATTTAATGGAAGCGTTAAAGGCGAAGGAATTTTCGAGTGAAATTATTATTTATTCAACGTACGAAAGATCGCGCTCCACCGCACTCCACCGTCACTTGTTGTTGTTCTTACCTTACTATAACAGACCTTGAAGACACTTTACTTGATTTAAATCACAAAACAAAAAAGGTTCACATACGATTGAAGTAAAACTTATTTGCAACTGTACAAGATGGCATTTGAAATAAAAATAAATACATTATATAACAATTATGAATAATGTTTATTAGGAATATGGTACCACTCGTGATGCACACATTTATTAGTGTCAACTATTATACACATTTATATAATGATAAATTATAAATTATATATTTATAATAGCATTAAAATATGTATAGCATTTAAAAACAATTATGTAATTAAAGTCATACTTCAAATATGACGTGATCGGTTTGTCATTGTAATTAGCATTTAGAAATGAATAATTGCTGACTAATAAATTCTATAATATTTGTTCACACAATGGATTATGTTAAACAACGCCTATACAAATATTGTTTTCACAACTTGAAGAACTTCATGTAATTAAAATTAACATACATTCATTGACTGCTTGACATTTTTTTGACTATTTCGCTGGCGATACAGTCTCATTTTTTGAACAGCTGTAATATCTGTCTTGCCTAAAAAATATTTTTCATTTTAATAACTTCAAAGATTTATAGAAACCACAAGTCCATTTTTTATTTTATTTTTAGTTTTGCTCGTCAGTAGAGTCCCTTTTTAATGTTATTTTTATTGTGATCGTCAGTAGAGTCCACTTTTCTTTAATTTTTAATTTAATCATCAGTAGAGTCTCTTTGAATTTTATTTTTATTTTGCTCGTCAGTAGAGTCTCAATTTCTTACGTTTTTAATTCATTTATTAGTAGAGTTTATTTTTCTTTTATTTTTAGTTTTGCTCGTCAGTAGAGTCTCTTTTAAAATTTATTTTTAGTATGTTCGTCAGTAGAGTCCCTTTCAGTATGTTCGTCAGTATAGTCCCTTTTTCTTTTAATTTTATTTTTCTTGTCAGTATAGTCGCTTTTTAATGTTATTTTTAGATTGTTCGTCAGTAGAGTTCCTTTTTAATTTTATTTTTATTTTGCTCGTCAGTAGAGTCCCTTTCAGTAGGCTCGTCAGTGTAGTTCCTTTATACCTTTAATTTTAATTTAATTATCAGTAGAGTCTCTTTGAATTTTATTTTTATTTTGCTTGTCAGTAGAGTCTCTTTTTAATTTTATTTTTATTTTGCTCATCAGTAGAGTACCTTTCAGTATGCTCGTCAGTATAGTCCCTTTTACCTTTAATTTTAATTTAATCATCAGTAGAGTCCCTTTGAATTTTATTTTCATTTTGCTCGTAAGTAGAGTCCCTTTTTAATTTTGTTTTTATTTTGCTCGTTAGTAGAGTCCCTTTTAATTCACGAGTAATATAGAAATATTTTGTAATCAATAAACTTACGTTTACTACACAGCACAAATGTTTAATTTATTTTATTATTTTCAAGGAACAGGGTAAAATATTTTTCTGTACAAATCTAAATCAAGATTTGTTCTTGTTAAAATGTTTATTTATGTATGCCGATTTCATTCGGTACGCATACAACGACAGATCTCTATTCACATACACGACGACTAATCACAATCGACCCGTATAGAAATGATATCATGGAGAACAAATGATGAGTTTTTGCATTGGCATTCGACTCGGCCGTAACGCACTTTCGTAGCATTTGTACGTATTTACACCCTTGTCGCGTCTAAAAAAGTTTTACCGCAAAATCATATTTATGTAATTGAATTCATTATTATCTTATTAAATTAAAACTAAGTCAACCCACCAATCCTTTATCTTTTGTTTCTCTCCATAATCTGATTAGACGACGGCGACGTTTCGTCGATCACTTTTAAATCGGTTTTCGAAATAAGATTATTCAAGAATCGAAACGAAACGAGGTTTTGTGTTCTGCATAATTAATTGCTTTTTAACTGGCCCGATCTCCACCGGAGCTCCACCAGGTCTCCACCGCCAGGATTACTTGGCCGATTAAAACAAATTTGAATTGTAAATATATCGATTGCATAGAAAGAGAGATATTGGAATAATAAATGAGGTGGCGGGATTGGTAATTTTAAAATGGTAATTGGGTTGGAGGTAAAAAATAATTAGGTTGAGTGTAAGATTATTTTTAACTTCCCTTAGGGTAGTGGTTATAGTAATGGGCCGAAAATCGAAAATGAAAATTTTTACATTTCTCGACGTTTTGAAGGTATCTGAACATTTTACTGGCATACCTCAGAAGCTAAATGGATGTCTGTGTGTTTTGTATGTCCGCATTTTTTTTACTATGTTATATTGAAAAGAGACTCCACTGACGAACAAAGTCAATATAAATATACTTCGAAGTATGAAAAAGACTCTACTGACAAGCGAATAGAAGATAGATCGTAGATAATTAGAAAATTAAAAAAAGGACTCTACTGACGAGCAAACTAATATAGAATTGAAATAGGGACTCTACTGACGAGATAAAGCTAAAATATACATAAAAGGGACTCTACTGAGGAGCAAACTAATATAGAATTAAAAAAGGGGACTCTACTAACGAGCAAACTAATCTAAAATTAAAAAAAGGACTCTACTGACAAGCAAGCTAACATAGAATTAAAAAAGGGACTCTACTGACGAGCAAACTAATCTAGAATTTAAAAAATGACTCTACTGATAAGCAAACTAATATAGAATTAAAAAAGGGACTCTACTGACGAGCACACTAATATAGAATTAAAAAAGGACTCTACTGACGAGCAAAGGACAGGAAATTAATAAAAGGACTCTACAGACGAGCATCGGTCCGACCGTTTTTGGTCTCATTCGATTCAGAATGGCGTGAAACGTCGAGAAAACATAAAATTAGCGATTCGGATTTTTTAATGAAAACATAAACTTCTCCTTCGGGAAGTTAATAATAAAAGTTACAGTATTTGTAATAATATGTTTGAAAACGTTTAAAATTTCTCGGTACGGGAAGTTCCAGCAATTTGCCTTAAGGCACGATGCCATACACCACTAGTTTACACTAACGGTCTGTTTTCTCTTTGTTATCCACACGCACATAAATTTATCGCCCGCGCTCAGGACAATGAACAGAAAATAAAGTAAAAACGACAACCCTCCACATTCATACAAAAACTCTTTCCATCCTCCACCGCCAATGCGGCTATCGAGTCGCGATAAAATTTTATGACCTCGACATGGAGTTTTGTCCGCCGCCGTGGCGATCGGTACATTATTTCAGTTTGTGGCACCACCGAGGGATGAGTATGAGACCACCAGGGCGGTGGAGGGTATGTACATGATGGTGCTGACTGATGTACAGACCGACACGGTTGGCTTGTTACGGATATGTGTTTGGGATAACCGCCAGTGGCGGTTTGCGGCTAAGAGGATAGAAAATTATGAAAAATTAAATTCTGGTGATTTTTTAATTTTAAAATACGTTTGAAAATATCAGGTTTTTTAGAAATGTTTGTGCGTCGCCTATAGACGCCGTTTTCATGACGACCTGTCGCCTATAGACAAACATTGTTCAAAAAGTGTGTACGAGTGTCGCCTATAGACAAACATTGTTCAAAAACAATATTTATATGACAGTAGTAGGGTTCCTTTTTTCATCAAAATCAGTAGTCTCTTTTTAACATTCGAGACCAAATTTAAGTTTGCTCGTCAGTAGAGTCCCTTTCAACATTCTAGATCAAAATTTTAAGTTTGCTCGTCAGTAGAGTCCCTTATTACATTTTCTTGGTCAAATTTTAGTTTTGCTCGTCAGTAGAGTCTCTATTGAATATTCTAGATCAAAATTAAAGTTTGCTCGTCAGTAGAGTTTCTTATTATATTTTTAGGTCAAATTTTAGGTTTGCTCGTCAGTAGTGTCCTTTTTAAATATTCTAGATCAAAATTAAAGTTTGCTTGTCAGTAGAGTCCCTTTTGAATATTCTAGATCAAAATTTCATGTTTGCTCGTCAGTCGAGTCAGTCAGTCGAGTCCCTTATTATATTTTCTACATCAAAATTTTAGGTAGTCTCTCTTTTAACATTCTAGATCAAAATTTCATGTTTGCTCGTCAGTAGAGT
Source organism: Ctenocephalides felis (assembly GCF_003426905.1). Classification (NCBI taxonomy): domain Eukaryota; kingdom Metazoa; phylum Arthropoda; class Insecta; order Siphonaptera; family Pulicidae; genus Ctenocephalides; species Ctenocephalides felis. The sequence goes on from NW_020536550.1 coordinate 19,641, forward strand.
CCCTTTTAAATATTCTAGATCAAAATTAAAGTTTGCTCGTCAGTAGAGTCCCTTTTTAATATTCTAGATCAAATTTTTATGTTTGCTCGTCAGTAGAGACCCTTTTAAATATTCTAGATCAATTGTGTTGATGTTTGCTTTAATATTTATCATAGACGTTTATGCGTCGCCTAAAGGCGACATTTTTATAACGACCTGTGTGTACGAGTGTACACGAAATACACGAAATAAACGACATCGAAAGTGTTAACTTTTTCTTTAATATTCATCACAGAAATATATGCATTTAGGCGTCGTCTATAGGCGTCGACTCTTTCACGACCTGTGTGTACGGGTGTCGCCTATAGACGACATATATTGGGTTGCCTTCTGCTTCAATATTTATCATTCTGAGCAAAATTATTGAGAATTTTGATTTGTAGTTTTTTGGGAGTGCAATATTTAACCCTTTCAACTCCTATGCCGCCAAATAAATGTAAATTCTGAAATTTGTTAGTGGTGATGGTTAATTTTGATGTAGTGTATTGACTTTTTCTTTAATACTTATCACAGAATTTCATATACGTTTAGTACCTAGTACTCCATCTATCTCCACCATGTACCTATATAACCCAAATTTCTCCTATCTCCAAAATAATTATTTTGTTCTAATTAAGGTCAACCCCCAGTACCCCATCCTCCCCTAATCCATATCAAAGGCTATTGTGACAGCAATGCATGATGTCCGCATTGAAACAGAGCATCCGTTCAGGTGTGAAGTTAGCGATAAGAGTCAATAGATTGTCGTTACGTACGTACGTTGTGAAAAGGATTGACGGTGGAGCAATCTCCATGGGCAAAAAGTTTTGTAAAATAATAAATGATAAATATATATATATATATATATATATATATATATAATATATATATATATATATATATATAGAATGTAAAGTATTTCAAATTTATAAATAATTTTTTCCCCCAGATGCTCCTGTTTGCAATTGGGACCACGTCTCCATAGTGGGCGCAGGTCGCGGTGAAGAAGTCCTGGTAAGATGTTCCGTCCAATCCGACCCTGGAGCCAAGGCCTTTCGATGGCAATTTAATAATTCAGGTGAAACCTTACCTGTGGATCCTGCCAGGTTTACAACCAATGAAACTACGAGTACTTTGAGGTACACACCTGTCAGTGATCAGGATTACGGGTCACTTAGCTGTTGGGCCATCAATGATGTCGGGAAACAGCAGAGGCCTTGTATATTTCAAGTTGTTTTTGCTGGTAAGTAGAAATAATAGTGTGTATTTGTAATTTAAAACTAGTGGTGTATGGCATTGTGCCTTAAGGTGAATTTCTGGATCTTCCCGTACCGTAATGAAATATTCGAGAAATTTTAAACGTTTTTAAATATATTACTACAAATACTGTAACGTTCATTATTTTTGCTATCTTGTTTGTTATATCTGAGATCAAATCAAATTCAAATCATAAATCTCCACAATTTATTTCCTGAAATATTAACAATCGTCATTTCATTTCGAATTCAATTTCAAAAAAAAAATAGGTGCCTAATTTACACAAAATTGAAAAAGTGCTCCCGTACAGTCACAGTCTAAACGCAGTTGCAAATAATTCTGTGCGACATTTTCACTCATACTGTGCTTAGCTTGGCGGCATTTTTCTATTTCTATTTTCTAGATCAAAATTAAAGTTTGCTCGTCAGTAGAGTCCCTTTTTAATATTCCAGATGAAAATTTCATGTTTGCTTGTCAGTAGATTTCCTATTTAATATTCTGGATCAAAATTTCATGTTTGCTCTTTAGTAGAGTTTCTTATTATATTTTCTAGGTCAAATTTTAGGTTTGCTCGTCAGTAGAGTCCCTTTTAACCATTCGAGATCAAAATTTCATGTTTGCTCGTCATTAGAGTCCCTTTTTAATATCCTAGGCCAAAATTTCATGTTTGCTCTTCAATAGAGTCCCTTATTATATTTTCTACATTAAAATTTTAGGTTTGCTCGTCAGTAGAGTCCCTTATTAAATTTTCTAGTTCAAAATTTAGGTTTGCTCGTCAGTAGAGTCCCTTTTTAATATCCTAGATCAAAATTTTATGTTTGCTTGTCAGTAAAGTTCCTTATTCTATTTTCTAGGTCAATTTGGAATTCGAAAATTGAAAAAGTGCTTCGACATAGTCACAGTCTAAACGCATTTGCAAATAATTCTGTGCGATAATTTCACTTATACTGTGCTTAGCTTGGCGGCAATTTTACATTTTTGTCATATTTTTTATCATCAAAAGCAATTGTTTTGTCAATACAAGCAGAAAGTTCTTTGAATAATTCAAATCGGACGCTCAGTTCACTAAAAAACTGCCATTTTTTGCACATTTAGCTCTGTATCTTCGAAATGGCGGGACCTGCCTTTGCGAAAAATTAATCACTTCATCTCACAATTATTACAAACCCAATGTTTTTTAGATCATTGAAACCCGATACTCCGTTCTCTCAAAAACTTGATTTGTATTTTCTGCACTCTTTGCTTCATATCTCCGTAACGGCTGGACCTGCCTTTGCCAAAAACTAATCAGCATATCCCTCTATCAATAGGGATCGAATATTTTTGAACCATTCAAATCGATTGATTTGTGCGCCCAAAATAGTCATCAGAAAAATTTGTATCCGCACACACACACGTTCATTAGTTTTTTTAGGTATGCCAGTAAAATGTTCAGAAACCTTCAAAACGTCGAGAAATGCATAAATTTTCATTTTCGATTTTCGGCCCATTACTTGAACTACCCTACAGGAAGTTAATAAACTACGTGTAAGTGGCATTTTGTCACATCTTCCTCCACAACTAATCATTTACCTTGTAACACATTGTCTCCACCTTCATTGTTCTCCACTTCATTCACAAGCAAAATTTACATCTAGAATTGTCTATATATGTAATCTTACATATATATATTATAGATATAATAATTTATATCGTTTCCTTCAAAATTTTTCCTCTCTGTCTCTCCACCGTAACAACTACACTCGAGAGAGTGTTCCTATTATTTCTGCAGCAACTCATCTCGAAAGTTTCTCATTAAGGAATCACTATTCAAACGAAGGAAATTTATAGAATATTTCGAGAATATTATTTCTCAGTAAGAGATATGAGTACCTACTGTACATATATTGCCTATTGGCAAGTCGCAGACGGAAATTCGTTTGTCAATATTGAGTGAACGAGTGCGCGCGACTTCAATTTATTTTCTTGGAGATGAATATTCACAAATATAAAGAAATGGGAAATGGGAAATGGAACTAGGTGTAAGTGGTATGTTGACATAGGACAAAATTGAGATGTAACGAGTTTTCAAATTCTTTGTCATTTTTTTTTTGAAAACGGTGGAGAAGTGGAGGATGAAATGTTCTGGTAGATATTAATTTTTGGTTTTCAATTCACACATGTGGCGCCTTGTGTGAAATGTTTCAAAGTCGAAACTTTGCGACGATAATACTTGTCGACGACGACTGCTTGTAATGAAATTTTGATATATATATATATATATATATATATATATACATATATATTTGAAAAGTCTTGAATTTGATGTTGATATAATATATTTTATTTGAGTTAAAAATTCAGGCGTTACATCAATAAAAATAGTATGAGAGTTTTTAGAAATTTATTCATTTAAAATCCATACGTTTCGGTTAGCATCTTAGCCTTCATTCAGTGGCAATCAATTTAACTATAAAAATTAAAACTACATAAATAATATGTAAGAAATTTCATAGAAAAACAATAATAATAATAGTAATAATGATAAAACACATTTTATGGTTTCTTACACATTTGCTCGTCAGTAGAGTCCCTTTTTAACATTCTAGATCAAAATTTCATGTTTGCTCGTCAGTAGAGTCCCTTTTTAATATTCCAGGTCAAATTTTAGGTTTGCTCGTCAGTAGAGTCCCTTTTTAACATTCTAGATCAAAATTAAAATTTACTTGTCAGTAGAGTTTCTTATCGTATTTTTTTATTAAAATTTTGGGTTTGCTCGTCAGTAGAGTCCTTTATTATATTTTCTAGGTCAAGTTTTAGGTTTGCTCGTCAGTAGAGATTCCTTTTTAATATTTTAGATCAAATATAAATTATAATTATTATTATTATTAAATACTTGATAATATTATTTCGGTGGAGCAATTGAGCTTATATAATTTTAAAATTTGATTGTTTTTTTTGTCAGGTCTCCCTGCAGCTCCAAAAAATTGCACCCTCTACAACCAAAGTTCTGGTTCTGCAGAAGTGGGATGTATTTCTGGTTACGATGGAGGACTTCCCCAACACTTTTTGCTAGAATTATTTGCTGGAAGATCACGATTAGCCAGGTGAGATAAAAAAATATATATTCCTATTATTTATTATACCTATACATATATAAAATAAATCAATAATTCCGATTACATTCCACAAATTTCATCGGAACTACTTCAGTTTCTCATTAACGAAAAACGCAATTACAATATCATTAAATTTCTATCACGCGTGTATATATATGCAATCGACGTTTCGACTTACAATAAAATCTGATTTATAATTCCAATTATAAATATTTCACAATTAAAACCTGTGCTGTACATATCATTAATTCAAACAAACCATCGAGAGAAAAAAACATTAATTTTTTCCCTCTCATTAATTACATACAATCATTTACAACTGACGGTGGAGCGATAAATTTACGCTTCATATAAATACGACGATATCGATAGAAATAGAATTCTATATCCTGATTTCGCTGTTTTTGTTTTGGAAATTATTTATTTTCGACTGGTGGGTGCGTCGATGAATAAATATTAAATAGTAGGGCGGTAAATAAATGATTAAAATTCATTGTTCAGGGGATTTGGATACCACCGACACTCCACCAGCTGCGGGACGGTGGAGCGGTGGAGCGGTGGTGGTTCGTGTACATTTTGCTGATGTGTAGATGATTTTATTTGGATTTGATTTATATATAGAACTTTAAATTTTTTTTTGTTTGCAGGTACAACCAGACAAATCCGATGGAACCAGAATTCTTTCTGGACGGTTTGGAGCAAG